>NW_011499864.1:656655-682416 GCF_000495115.2 Populus euphratica | reverse complement strand
TATTCACTGACGCCAGAGTCAGGAATATTACACATAAACAATCATAGTATAAACAAAAAAAATATTAGCAATTAATGATTGGAATTTATTTACTTTGATACCTACGTAATATTTACCAACGCTAGAGTTGGAAATATCCGTAGTTGAATATTCACTAGTGCCAGAGTCAGGAATATTATACACAAACAATCATAGTATAAACCAACAAAAAAAAATGTTAGCAATTAAAGACAAATAGCAGCAATGCAGCCTGCCTTAGGTAGGACGTTTAAGGGGTGATAATATCTTCTCTTTTACGTAACCAGTCTCAGACCATAGAATCTTTATTGACTAGTTAGGGTTCCTAGTAACCATAATACTAGGTGGCGACTCCTTAAACAAAAAATGTCCATTAAAGAACGGGATGCTAAAAATCCGTTCTTTCCAAAGATTTAATAAAATTTATTTTTAAGGCCGCCGTTATGTCGGATGCGACAATATCATTAAATCAAATCAAGTAGTTTGATTTTGAATGTGTTAATTTGGCTTCTTACTTTAAGTTTCGAATTAAACCATCTAGGAATATATTTAAAGGAAACCATTTAATTTAATAAATTTAAAGACAACTTGGATAACCAATAAAAATATGATATGATTTTTAAAAAAAATTTAAGACGATAATTTTTTTTAATATTGAGACAATATCAAATTGAATCGACATTGGTTACTTTGCGACTTAGGTTATAAACTTCAATGGATTCAACAATTTTGTTATTTTTATAAATTATTTTTATTTAATTTTATGATAAAACTAGATGCTTGTAAAATCAAGTACCAACTCTAAAAAAAATGTTTATTTGATATCATAATAACCCTATAGAAAGTAGAAAAATAAACCATAAATTCCATTTCCTAACTAATCCAATATTGAAAAAGAGTGAAATAAAATAAAAAAACAATAAAAAAATTAAAAGACCAAAAACTATATATAAGGTTTGATGACTAAATCTGTGAATCAGGTAAGTCAGGTCAATAGATCAAACCTACAAATCGAGTAATAAATTCCATTGAAATTAATAACTTACTTTTTAAAACTATTGTTTATTTAACCATATGATAAAAAATATAGATGATCACAAAATTGAGTGTCAAATTAACACCAAGATTTTTTTTTTACTATGATAACCTCATAGAAAACTAAACAAAACAAATTATGAAACTCAATTCTCAATCACCCCAATATCAAAAGATAAAATAAAAAAATAAATTTTAAAAAAATAAAAAAGAAAAGTTAAACTCATCAAACCCATCAATAAGCCCTTGGACTTTTTAGAACTTAATAATATGTTTTTTTTCTAAAAATATTTTTTTAAATATATGATAAAAAAAATAGATGATTACATAATTGAGTTTAATTAGAAAAAGACCACTATTAAACTCGTGGATTAGGACAATTAGGGTTACCTCATTAAACTTGTAATCCGAGTCATTGACTCTACAAAGTTTAACAGCCTAGGTTTTTTTCTAAATCATTTTTTACTTAACTAAAATTTTACCAAAATAGACCATACTGCGATGCTAAGATATTTTTATGATATTAACTCAATGCTGAGATATTTTTTTGATGTTGCAATAACTATATAAAAAAATTAAAATAAATTATGAACTCTAAATCCCAATAAATATATCATATAAAGACTAAATTAAAAAAATCAATAATTAAAAGGGAAAAGGGGTCAATATATATAAAAAAACATATTAAAATCAATAATTAAAAGGGAAAAGGGGTCAAAATATATATAAAAAAAACATATTACAAATTACTATTATAATTTGGAATGCTAATAGTTGTGAAAAACAATGTTTCCCTCACACTTATTTGCTTCATATACTTAATATTTAATTACATGAATCTACTTCAAGCTAAAATGCTCATGTTGAAATAAAAACAACCTCACAAATTTATGTAGAGCACTGTATTTACTTAGAAGAGATAATAATAATGAAAATAAAAATATATTTGGTTGAAGAAATAAAGATATAAAAATGAACTTGTCTTTATAACGATTTTAAAGTGAATTTTTGTACTTTCAAAACATAAGACATAAAAAAGATGTCTCCATAAATAATATTTATTTTTTTCTATTCCTAAAATATCATTATAAAAAATGTTCAATTCTAAAATTATCAAATTAAGATGTGTAAAGATATAAATTATTACTATTATAGTTTTAAAACTTAACTTGGAGATTAATATAAAAAAGGCTTGGTTCACAGGTTGAAAGGGTAAACACAAATTAACTTAAGTCAATATAAGAATAAAAATGGTTATTATTACAGTCAAGATATTTAAGCAGTATTTTGCCTTGATCAGTAGCACTAAAGGGAGACCTTCAATCTTTTTATTGTTTTACTTTTATCAATAGGTGAAATGGGTCGATAAAAAATACCATGAAGGGATAATCCACCCATCCAAAAAAATAAAAAGGGCAAGGGGTAATAATGAGGTTTGATAGCCAAGCCAAACCTCAATATGGTATAGTCTAATCTAGGGTTGTACCCACTATTATAGGGCACCCCAAATAGATGTAAATAACAAGCCTCTTTTTAGGCCGAGATGAGGAGAAAGTTTGCATTAGGTTGAACAACCTTTTTACTAAATATAACAATAGTTGTATGGCTAGAGGATTATATCGGATTTCAAGTAATATCATTTTCATATGATTTTTTACTTCAACGCCTTTCATTCCATGACTGTTTTTTTATACAAGGTCTTTATCTGGGATCGCTAAATTTGAATTCAGTGGGTTTACTCCTTTTAAGCCTAGTCACATGTCTATGCCCTTTTTTAGTGACGACTCCTCTTTTAAGGATAATTAACCATTGACACGAAGATAAAATGTTAAGTCTTTCATTCAAATAAACATTAAAGCGATTTCCACAGCCCAAGCTGAGGATGTCCTTAAAGACATCCCTGTAACTAACATTCCTACTGATAAGGTGTGTCAAAAGGGATCAGGAAAATCATGTTCTCCCTTATTAAAAAGCCTCATGGTGCTAATATCAACCTAATCATTTTAAAGGTTGCTTCATGATGAAAGAGAATGAGAGTCTTTATCCCTTTAGAGTCTATGATTATTTCTCCTTCACATAGCGATCTTACTCTCACAAATTCAATTTACCTATTTCTAGAGTCTTTTAGTTATGCTCCTTTACCCTTTAGAGTGAAGAATATCTTTTCTAATCTTAAGTTGGACCACATTTTTATCCGTTTCTCCACTCTAAATAAGAAAGAAAGGGGGTAATGAAGATTATTTTTTAGGGAAGTCCATGCTGGCACTTGGTGGGTTAGATGTAATGAAGATATTAGAAAAACTCCTCACTTTGTTTTTATATGGAAGGACTAACCAAGCTATTATCACTATTTGACCATTATTGGACATATGAATCTTCAGGTAAGATAGCAAACTAAGTTTTTTTTTAATACTATTTTAAAAGATGACTTATCTTATCTCTTTTGTTATTTAAACTTTTATGATATATGCCTACTTAATCGTAAGTGAGCTAAGGAGATAAGGGCCATAAAGGAGACCATTAAGAAATATCATTTTGACAAGTTTGAAGTGCATAAACTTAAAGAGGAAAAAATTATTCAAGAAATTAAGATGAACTCTTTTAGGACTGCTTACTCCAAGCTGTAGGGGTAAATGAAAGCCCAAACCTATGTCTTGGATTCAACTAAGTAAAAGTTGGCAGAAGCTTACAACCATATTGACTTCTTAAAGAAAGGGATGACTAACTTGGAAAAAGAGCTGGATGAGCTTCGGGGGTAAAGGAGACCTTAAGAAAAGAGATGGAGATAACTAAGAAGGAGGTTCAAAACTTTTGTACGAGAATGAAAAACTTGAAGAATTCCTCTTAAGTTTTTTGGTATAAATATAGGAAGTTCGTATCTCTAACAGAGACAATAGATGACAAGCTTTTTCTAGCCATGCCAAACCTATATTTCTTTAACTTGTTTAGAGGGATACAAGTTGACTTTAATGAGAATGTCCCAGATGGTTAAATCTTGAACTTCACTGATGTTTTTCCAATTAGAGTTGCCTCAGCTAAGAATGAAGTTTATCTAGCCTAGGGACCTGATATGAAGATGTAAGTTCCTTTAGGGTTTGTTTTTGTTATTTCCTTAAGTGTATTATAATATATTGAATACTTAGGCTTTTAAAGCCTTGAATTTCGCCATAAGGCTTATATTTTATATATTGGTTTGAGATTTATATTACATAACTTGTAACATTATTGTTTTTAAGTATACTAATCTAAATGGGTCCAACATCCACTATTAGAAAACATATTTTTCCAATACTTGGAAAAAAATACAAAACAATATGGGTCAACACAAATCCAATACCAATGGTTAGAAAGCATACATCCCAGAAAACTTTTAACACCAACAAGGAAAGTTTAAATGACCAACATCCAACAATGGTTATATATCCATATTGCCCACTGCTTAGGATGAAGATGGATTCTTTACGCTAAGTAATAATCTATATGTTATTGAGACCCAAGACATTAGATAAGAGGACTATTGTCTTTAGGGAGACCACTTAACAATTAGAGATTACCCTTGAGGAGAACATATAACATCCTTTGTTCAAGGTAAAATGCATGCAAAGAGACCATGTTACTATTCAAGTGAATTAAAATTCACTTGAACAGTGCAAATACAAAGAAAACAAATGCATGCAAGAGGTGAAAAGAACAAACCTGGAGACGAAGAAGCTGTCTGTGTTCGTTTGCTTCAAACATTTTCCTCCTGTTCTATATTGGCGTCTGTTTTCTGGTTTTTTTTTCCTTTGTATCTTTGCCACTCTCTCTCCCTGGTTCCTGCACTTTCTTCTTCCATGTTCTGCAGATGTTATATGCAGAAAAATGAAAGCAAAGACCGAAAGGCCAATCTTTGCTTGTTTATGTTTTCTCTTTCTTTTCTCGTTTCTCCTGCCTTTTCTTCTCCTCCTCTTCTACTGCTTGCCTTCCTGAACTCATAACAACGCAATGATGAAGGAAAGAAAACTCCATCTATTCTCTGTATTTTTTTTACTCCCTGCCTCTCTTGTTTTTTTCTTATCTTTCTTTTGCTGTCCCTTCGTTCTCTTTTTTTGTTTTTCTTTTCCTGCTCCCTCTTTTGCTTCTCCTATTGCATGCCTCTCCGTGGAGATGATGAGGGAGAAGAAAATGAAAGTGTGTTATGCTGGTTGAGTTCACACCCCTGCCTCTATATTATTTTTTTTTTGCTTTCGATAGTGTAGTTCTGCTCTCTTTTTTCCTTTCGTTCGTCTCCCTTCTGTCCTCTTTTTTTTTTCCTTTAGGTCAGTAGCCAAGGCTTCTATATAGCCTATACATGGCTTTATTTAGAAACAAATATTGTATTAACTCTAGGGTGTAATATCGGGTGAGTAGAAATAGAAAACCAGAATATTTGATTTTAATTTTGTGATCAGTAGTGATTTCTTTCCTAGTTAGAGGATGGTGCAGCTCTTTTCTTTCCTTTCATAGAGCCCGTTGCTCCCTTTAAAATGAGGCAATAAAAACATGGTTGCAGCTCTAAAAATCAGGCATGATGATAAAGGAAAAATAACAGGAATTTGTAGAGAATAAAAGGAAAGAAACCAGATGGAGGGTGCAGCTGCAAAGTCTTATTTTTCTTATTCGATGTGGTAAAAAATCTTGTTATACATGATCATTCAGCCCCCCTCTCCAGCTTTTAATATCCCTTTCCAATTCAATCCCTCATTTTAACACTTTTGATTCAGTCCTTGGTCCAAAAAAATCCTTCAAATCAACCCGCAAACTTGGGCAATATCCTTCTCGCGACAAAATTCTCTACCTTCACGTTAGATATTCAAACGGGAACATCTTAAGCCTCTGATATTCAAATCAAGTGATTCAAAAGCCCAAATTTATCTACGCATCTAAGACTACAACTTTGATGAAGAAGTCGAAATGAGATAAAATCTTTTTACAGAACAGAATCTAGCAGTGATTTGGTTGGTCGAAAGGGATTTCTGGGTCTAACTCAAAAAATAACGAATATCAAGAATCCTGATATGACTGAGAGTATGAACTAAGAACAAAAATCACAAAAACTAGGCAAAAAATAGAGTTTTTTTAGTGCAGACTCGGGTCAATATCCTTTTCGCGACAGAATTCTCTACCTTCATATTAGATATTCAAACGGGAACATCTTGAGCCTCTGATATCGAAATCAAGTGATTCAAAAGCCCAAATTTATCTACGCATCTAGGACTATAACTTTGATGAAGGAATTGAAGTAAGATAAAATCTTTTTACAGAACAGAATCTAGTAGTGATTTGGTTGGTCGAAAGGGATGTCGGGTCTAACTCAAAAACTAACGAATACCGAGAATCCTAATATGACTGAGAGCATGAAAAAAGAATAAAAATCACAAAAACTATGCCAAAAATAGAGTTTTTTTTAGTGCAGACTCGGGTCAATATCCTTTTCGCGACAGAATTCTCTACCTTCATATTAGATATTCAAACGGGAACATCTTGAGCCTCTGATATTGAAATCAAGTGATTTAAAAGCTCAAATTCATCTACGCATGTACTTTGATGAAGGAATCAAAGTGAGATAAAATTATTTTAGAGAACAGAATCTAGCAGTAATCTAGTTGGTTAAAAGGGCTCTTGATTTGACAATACTAAGCATCCAAATCTGACTGAGAATCTGCCCTAAGAACAATGATCCCTAGGACCTAATAAAGGTATAGGTCAATTTTTCAACATGTCATGAGTGATAAAATATAGCTAGGATGGTCAGATATCGTACGAAACCAAGTCAGAATCAAAGCTTAAGTTGGAACAAAAACAATTACGACAGCAGCAGAACCATTTTTTTTAATGCAAATTCTAAGGGATTTATTCAATCTTAAAGATTAGATAAAAAAATAAATGAATTTAGTATTATAAAGACTCCTTATCAACCTAAGAAAACCTGACGATTTTGGTATAAAGGAGTAGGATAAAAAAAAGCAGAAAACAGCTCAAACAAGGTTTCAAAAAAAAATATTTCTCTTTGCTTTTGTCAATCTTTTGGTGAACATGAGTTAAACTCCTACACTTGTTCAAAAGAGGTATACACCATCTCCAACACGTGAGGTCCAAAATTGAGTAACAATAGAAGTTACTACCCTGAAGGAAATCACATATCAATCCTTCAGAGATTGTCCTTGGGGAGAGCACATATCATTTCCTGATATTTTATAGGGTACATACAATAATTAAAAGTTGAAAATACATATTTTTATTCACTATGATACTTTTTTAGATGGCCTGAGTGCCAAACATAGGGGAGATTCTTTCCCTCAATATCTTTTAAATGGTAAGTATTGGCTTTGATCACTTTTATATCTTAAAGTGATTGTCCCATTTTAGAGCTAGTTTGCCCCAACTTTTTTTGTTGCTTATAGCCTTTAGTTTTATGAGTAACAAGTCTTTAAACTTGAATATTCTATTCTTGACATTGGTGTTGTGATATTGGGTAGCTCCAAGCCTATATGCTTCATTTTTAATTTCAGTCGTCAAATGAAAGAGCATATGTTATTAGTTGTGTGTGGGCTGAAGTATTTATTGTGGCAGAGAAATTAATAACTCGTTTTATTCCAAAAGTATCTTAATTATCTATCATTAATAATGATAATTAAATAAAAATAATTAAACAATAAAGATACATATGACTTTTTGTAATTGTTCTCACAAATAATGCCACTAATGATGTTCTAAAATCCAATATATGTAAATAACAAGTTATTTAGTATTTTAGGTGGTGGTTAATTAATATGTTCAAGTATTTAGATTTCATCTGTTTATTGTCAAGAATTCTAGACTTATGGTAAAAGTTTAAATACCTTTAAAGACAGTTCCAATTAGGACTTAAAGATCATACGATGATAAAGTCAATATCCATGGAAAAGACAATAAATATCTTAAAAGAACTTTAAATTCAAGCAACAAAAATATTTTTTTTATAGTTTTTAAATAGCTTAATACTTTGAAATCTATTAGAGTTTATCCTACGAGAGAAAAAGTTATTAACTCTTACCTGGATGGTTCGTGAGTATTTATACTCTCTGAACCTTTTTATTTTTAGAAAACAAAAGGACTAGAAGTCCTATGCTTTCGATGACATTAATGGAAAACAAATATTCCTTACATATATTAAGGAGAATGGTAGGTCTCTTAAGAGATTTTATATATACCTATAAGTATAGAGAAATTATGACATCAATACGAACAATTATTCTAGATGAAAAGGATGATAGTTTATCATACCTTAAAAAAATTTTATTTTAGGGGATTATCTAGAATTGGACATATAGTCTTCAAACTTAATAATAGTTGAATTCAAATGTTTTGGGTCTAATATATTTGACAGATTCATGCTACCTTAATCTTAGCTTATTGTCAAGGCTATATTCTTTAAATTTGATATGTTCGTCAGACTCACGTTATCTTGAACTTGATTGACTGTCAAGCCTATATTCTTTAGGTTTAATATTTTTTTCATATTCATATTATCTTGAATTTAGTTGATTATCAAATCTAAGTTTTTTAGATCTAATATATTTATTAAATCTAGTTAGATTTGACCAAGACCCAAGTTTTCCACACTAGATATATTTGTTGGCCCATTTTATTCGGTTAAGATTTTTATAAAAATCTTAACCAAACTTCTAAGTCATGAAACACGTAGTAATACAATCAAACATTAGTACAGGGAGCTTGACAACATTATGACCAGGAGAATTTCCAATTTTCAAGCATAATCACTCATAGGTTGCATGAATTTGGTATTTGATTACACGGTTTCACCAAACGAATGAATTATCATCCATGTAAAGAATCTGTAGCAACATAGAAGAGCATCTAGATCTACCAAGAGTCATTTCACAAGATCAAAATGTCTTCCAAACATGAGTGCTAAAATTGCTTCTTGACAGAAAAATACAAGAAGAGAATGATAACTGAGGTTGAATCTTCTCTTCCTCTTGCAACTTCAGTGCACAGGGAACAGACAGATGCTATCATTATATCGAACATCAGGTTAATTTTTTGTCATATTCTTTGTTAATTTCTACGAAACCCCCAAAACCATTTAATTTCTATGATTAAACGAAAACTCTATGATTGATGGCGACAATTGCAAGAAAATCCCAAGTCCATTGTCCACTGGTGGGACAATAAAGTGAGCTAGAGTTCTTCGAAAGTCAAGAAAACGAACTTTTCAGCTATTAAAATTAAGCCGTGACAAGAGGTTGTCGTCTTGTAGATTCGAACTCAAAACCTTTTAAGAAGAGCAGTACATATTGACTTTTCAACTCTAATAAATACCACTCCCTCCAAGAAAGAACAAAACAGCGACTTAATAAATGCATTATCTAAATAATTTTGCATTATCTAAAATCAGACAAGCTGTAATAAGTTTCACTGCTGTTAACGTGACTGGAACGGTTGCATCCAAGCTTGTCTCAGTTCATGTTTTATAATTAATAGAAGAGGAGTTGATTCCGTGAAAAATCCTGGTTGATTCACTATCCAATAATCTTGTAATAAATTCATTGATTTTTAGTAATTTTTTTAAAACAATGTAGTTATGAGTTTAAAAAAACTAAATTAAATAAGATAAATTCACTTGATACATGACCTGATCTTATCCTAAATCAACTTTCAAATGAACTATGATATGCGAGAATAGAGTATTGGAAATCGAAGGGGATTACAGAAAATTATTACAGAATAAACATCCAACAGTTACATAACAAAAAAACAAAAAAAACACAGAGAGAAATGTTATCACATGACTAAATCTCTTGAATTATTTGTCTAATAGCTTGTCTGCATTGATGACACAATTGAATCGATCAGGGTTCCAATTTAACTAGGACCGAAAATAGGCATACGATGATAATTTAGGACTTGGCATCCAGGGCCATGATGGTGCTCAGGTTCATCGGGTTCATGTACTCGGTAGTCCCTGTCATCAGCTGCTGCACAAGGACTCGGTTAGCCCTTTCTGTTGGATGGAAAGCATCCCAGAATACATAGATGTTCCTGTTGGGACAAAGGTTCGAAACCACTGTGCATAATCCGAGTCCATTGTACCGACCTTGGCCACAGCACGCTACCTTTGATGTAACAAAGCCTGCACCAGCATTTGCCAGGAAATATCAGATATTGCAGAATTAGCATTAATTTGATTAGCTGATTTAGAACATTTACAGTGGGCTTCTAAAGAAACATAGTTATTAAAACTAACCCAACCCAGCAGAGATTTAGAACCTGACCCGGCTAATTTTTTTCCAAACAGTTTTGAACAAAGTTGGCTTGTTTAAATTTGGATCAGCTAATGAATTAACTTGTAATCTAATTGAACCGACTCCATTAAGATCCAAGGATATTTGAGAACTTTTTTTCTAAAATAAAAGTGATTTGAATAGTTTTTTTTTAATAAATAAAACTATGTTGTTTTAGAATAGATTTGGGTTGACCGGCAAACTTGTAATCTATAAAGTGAAGAACTTGTTCGTATATGAAAAATCAAGATAGCGGCATCAAACAAACCAAATCTTTGGGGATTATTGATCAAGTTAGAATTCATTGCAAATGCATTAGCAGTAATGAAAACATCGGAGCCTAATTCTCTGTTGAGATTTTGAAGCATTTGGAAGAGCTCAGGATTAAATATCTGCGCAGCTCTTTGAGGCTCCGGTGCACATTCTCCGTTCGTGCTTCCAGACATGGCTAGCTGCGCAGGAACACAACCCAATGGTCCAGTTCCAGTCACCAGGATCCTTCTGCCCCCCAACTCATACAGCCTCTGCATAAGAAGTAAAAAAAACAACAGCCATGAAGCCAAAATCAAGACAAGCAAACACCTCGTAATTAATAACATAACCTAGATTTTACAGAGTCGGGCTAGTCCCTGCACTGAAGACAATAAAAAATGAAGGAACTATGAGAATGATCACCATGAGGATTTTCCTATACTCTGAGACAAGAAACCGGGAATAATCGGGAAGGGAGAATTGTCTTCTTCTAGGTGCGAATGGTGTCAAGAAATAGTTGTTAACGAAGTCATTACCACCAAGTGTTATGAGGACTAGGGCACCATTCACTAACTGCTGTGTCCGATCCGTTCCTATAATTGCACTGACTCGTTGCTGGTATTGTTGAAACAGCTGAAATTGCCTGAACATTCTTAATATACTTGCCTGCAAAATGAAAATTTGAAAGTGTTGCTTCACTAATTGATACGTAAAATCAATTCTTTAGCTAATTGTAACATGGAAAATTGCTCATCTTTCTATATTTTTTTTTAAAAAAAAATCTTATGCACAGTACGTACAATAGTTGTTAAACCTGGGTTGGCTCCATAGGTTGATTCACAAACCCAGGATTCGAGGGATCAACTATGTACAAGTTATCAGCAGAGAAGGGTAAAAAATGTACTCAGAGGAAGAGTCTGAGAGGCTACAAATTGCTCATATCTAAACCCCAAGTAAACGTCAAGATCATGTTGCAACTTGAAAGCAAACTTAATTATTAATGAAGGGGACAGGGACCAACTGCTTCTTAAAAGTTGTCAAAAAAGGGTTGTAGTTCCATAAGTGTTGTCACATGCGCGCCAAGGCTCTCCATATCAAGCAACATAATTGAAAGAAGTGGTGTCAAGATATATAGACATGTAATGAAATTTGCTTGAGCTGAGCATTGAACTTACAAATTGAATTCCGGTGTCATTGAGGATTCCAATTCCGGCAGAAGCAAAGTTGGCACCATTGAGTAGTCTCTGTCCATTGAGTTCCGGACTTAAGTATGGCAATGTTGGCTCTAAACCCATTGACTGACCTAAACACGTACATACAACAATATATAATATCATGTGTTAAATTAAGAAATCAATGCATCATGGCTTACAGTACACGACACATGCAAAGATTTGGAAACTTACTGATGATATCAGGGAAGTTGAAGCCATTAGAGAAGCGGCCAGTTGGTCTGTGGGTTGGATAATCAATGCCATAAGGTGGAGAATCAGCACGAGCAGTAGTGGCCAAGTAATTGTTGTTGCCACTATCAACAAGTGAGTCACCAAACACAAAGAAAGCACGAGCTGCCTCTGCTTGAGGTACAATTATTGCAACCATTGCCATTGCTAGGGCAACAGTCAGGGTGGTGATGAGAAAAATCCTAGGAATTGACATGGAGACGAATTAATAGTGAGAGCACGTACCGAGTGTCTCTCCCTCTCTCAGCTTTTTTCCCCTCTCAAGTAACCTATGTCTCTATGGGAAGAGTGGACGATAAGATCGACACAGATTTGGTTGATATATATAAGGGTTTAGCTGTGAGTTTTTTTCCCTTTTTTCCTTTTCTTTCTGATCAAAATTACAATTATTAATTAGGCTAGCTAGTGCGCCTCAATGCCTTCATTTGGGATCAGATCATGTAGGGACCAAACGAAGCTAATTATCAACAAGGCAACCATGGCAAAATTGTAGCCAAGCACTTTTGCAGAGATACACCGCTTAATTGGAAATGGAACATCGGAAAATTACTATTCGAGGCTGTTGGCATGTATAAAATCTATAGTCTAGGTCAAAGTTATTGTGACGAGTCCCGCCATGCATGCATTATGATCTTTCTCAACCCAACATGCATCCAGCCAGGCCGCATAAACCCAGAAGTTCACCGGCTATATATACAGGAGAGAACAAATTTCTGACCCTTTTTTGAGAAACTCAAGGCAACTTTCTTTGTGCAGAGGAAAGAAGAAACCATGACTTGTCCAATAAAAAGAGTACATTTTTAGACTCCTATTAAGTGCATGTATCCTCTGATGCAGTAAGCATGGTGCAGTCTGCGCAACCATAAATTTAAACATAATTGGTTAATTAATATATCTTTCATTAAAAATTCTCTTTTAAAATCTTAATTAAAAGAAATTATAATTTACAATTTTTTTTTAAAATTATAACCACAAAAACTATCAAAATCAAAACTCTTGTATAGAACTATAATAACTTCCGGTGCTGCATTAATAGCATCATAGTCTTATACTCTTTTTTTTAGTTGTGAAAAAATGAGAGGCGGGTAGACTACTAATACGATCTCGATCTCCCACAGGACACATTACACCGACAACAACCATATATATATATATATATCTCCATGGCATCTATGTTGAGACCGAAAAAGCTCATGATAACTTTGTAAATGGGGCCAATGGATATAGGGTTGCCATTAACAGGTTTGAATCCAAACTCTTGGATAAGGTAGACGTGATTATTTACCTTTGGCCAATATTTAAAAATATAAAATAGAAGAAAATTTGTGATTGTTTTAGGCTCTATTTTTTTTTTTTGGTTTGGTGTTATCTATATTTTAAAGTGTTTAGTTAATTAGTATATATCACAATTTTATATGGGTTTCATTGAAAACCTTTTTTCTAAAACCTTAATTTAAAAAAAAAACTATATCACAATTTTATATGAGTTTCACTGAAAACATTTTTCTGAAACCTTAATTAAAAAAGCTACACGACAAAAGCTAATTTAATACCAAACGGCACATGCATATGTCTTGTTACTAATATATATATATATACATGCCACCCTGAGCCGAGTTAATTTTGTGATACAGGAGGAAAGTTATAGCTTGTAATTGCATCTACTAATGAATTCATTGAAAGTTTATTTTTATGTTTTAAAATTATTTTAATAAAATAAAATTTCTTGTTATTTTTTTCTTGTTTGAATTTAATTATGATGTATTAATACTAAAAATAATTTTTTTTTAAAAATATTATTTTAATATATAATAAAATGCCGATCCATGATTCCAGAGGGAATTGCAAGACACGTTGTCAGTCAATTTCCCAGCTTATATGGCATGCACGATCTCTTTAATTAGCCGTGGGTGCACAGAAGCTTCATTGTAAGAATCTTACGTGCATATATAGCTAGAGTAGGTGCTGCATATATAGACACTACGTGAACTGGCTTAGGGTTATATATTTTCATGGCGCGCAGGGTTAGGACTAATTAAGAAGGGCCTCAACCTTGAACAATATCGATGATTAATTTCCCCACCCGTGATAGTTGTCGGCAACTAACTAAGCCTTCTTCAATGATACATACACACACACACAAACACACACACACACACACAGACACATATATATGGTGTAAATGCTGCCCTAAGCAAGGCCTATATGGTACGTATATAGCTGGCAATATGTTGGAACGGCTGTGCATTTATATGCTAGTTTCTAAGGATCCTGATCCTGACCATTTAATTATTGGTGTCATGCAGCTAGCTAGCTAGCCATTGAATTTGATTATGAAAGATGTTGTTCATATCCGGATATGAAAATAATCAATTCCCTAATCACGAAACTAAAAGTAGATGAAATTATATTCTAACTACATTGACATTGTATCAATTCAAGTAGAGAGGAGAGGAGAGATTTCAAGTTTGAATTGCACCTTGTAAAACAAAAAAAAACAAAATATAGATGCACATGGGAGCGAGTAAATGTAATTCACTAACTTGTAACCCGATATAGTTTAAGTTTTCGAATTAGAAGTGCTATTCATCTAATGTATAGGCCATTATATGTATAAATTTAAAGTATGTTTAGAAATATAGTTGAGATTGCTGTGCATGAAATTCATGTTTCCAGAAAAACACGTCTGAATCTTTGTACAGTCACACAAAGTCTCCTCACAAAAAAGTTGATTCAAGCAAGTCTCTATCTGATTTAAAGATTCTGGTTGCAAGGTTGTCAAATTAATCATTTAATACACCACTGGCAAAGCAACTAGTGGGAGTGTTACAGATTAGAAGTAGCTTAACCATACTCGATCGTATGTCTGATCATCTGCACTAGTCCACGACTCCATGGAAGTGTTACAGATTCAAGGATGGCTGACAACTTTCAAGCATAGGTTGGCCACAGATGAGGTCCTCAGAACTTGCATTAATGGAAACTATACACTTAACTCCTTTTGACTTCCATGGAATCACACTGTTGGTACCATCAACTGCGACTGGCCATGTTTTCCTAAGAGAGACAACCACAGCCACCAAACCCGCAAGCTTCGTTCTCTACTTGGCTTGAGGGTTTATTTATTGGGATGGCAGATAAAGCCCTATATAAAGTGAAGATGCCATGTGAATTACATAAATGGGGAGGGCCATTGGTAGATGAATTCCATCAATCCCCTTATCTGTCTCTCTCTGCATATTTAATCGTCCTCTTCCTTTCTTCTTGACAAGTCCGTTGCTATGACTGGACTTGCTAGAAGGACGACTAGTGCAAAGAACTCGTCATCTCAGTGTTCGGTCGCTGATGTCCGAAACAACAAGTATAGCATTTGGCTGATGTCAGCCCTGGCTAGTGGTTAGGAGGAACCAAAAGTTGAGGATTGAGGGAAAATAAGAAAATAAATGATTCTTGGGGTGCGAAACATGTAAAATTAAAGGGTATAATTATAGCTTTTCAGAATTCTAGGGCTAAAATGTAAGGTTTTCAAGCTTTTTTGGGGGTGCCATGGCCCCCCACCCTGCAATGTAGCTCTTCCACCCCTGGCTAGTGGGGCTGTGATCCGGCAGCAAAATATCTAAGTACCCTTATGAATGGATGATATTTTGTATAAGCTGTGTAATTTATGGGGATCCATCCATCATTTTCAACATGGTTCTTTTGATTGTTAGGCCTATTCATGGCACAATTAATAGGGTGATCGGCGTCGAACCCGGTCCATCATCAATCATCATGTATCTATGTGCATATACAGTCCATCAATCTGTTGGATAGATACATCTAGTCATCCATCCATCCCCGCGCGCGCGCACTGGCCTCGGTCCTCGGTTGTCGTGCTTCGCTGCAGAGTCAAAATGTTATTCTGCAAAAAATAATGTTTAAGATGTTATAAGCGCTAACTTAAAAAATTTGTAATCCTGATAATAAATCTAATTATATTTTATTTTATTTTAATTAGATAATAAAAAAATCTATATTTAAAAAAATAATCCTAGAAAAGAAATATTTTTTTTGAATGAGAATAAACAACATTACTCAATTCTCAGCTCATTAAAGACGTATTTGTCTCATTAAAAACATATTTGTTTTTAAGATAATTTTTATAGCTATGATTTAAAAAATACAAGTTTAAAAAAATTATTTTTGGTTATAGTTTATTTAATTTAAATATGTGTTTAGTAAAAATTTTTGTTCAAATTTATTGTAATAAAAAATGTGTAAAATATTTGGATAAAATTTTTTGGCTTTCTTATTAGGAATATTTATGAAACTCGATTAAAACAATATAGAAACTGCTGCATAATACATGCATTTGGAACTCAATTTTTTAATGGATCCCGCAACATAAAACTCAGTTATTTTAAAAATCAAACATATTGTTAAGTTTAATTCATCGCTAACGTGAAAGTTATTAGGAAAAAAACACTATATAAATATGATAAGACAAAATAAGGTGAAAAATGATTTTAAAAAATCAACCCCGGTTAACCCAAGCTAGAATTACAAACTTGTGATCTTGATAATTAGAATCGAATCAATCTTAAATATCCTGTCAACCCAGATCATAAGATTATAATAACTGAATAGAAAAAAATATAAAGGCCATTTAAAAAAAATATTACCTCTTATTAACTTTTTTATACTTGTGACCTAAGTCATTAGAATCGAAGCATTTAATTCTCAATTAATCAAAAATTGAATGATAAATTTTTTTTAAAAAGATAATTGTACTAAATGATTAAAAAAATTAAAAGAATAAGAATCAAAATTCAAATACAAAATAATTTTTTTATTTGATTTAAATGTGAAATTAAAAAATAGCAAAAGGCCTAAAAACAATCAAAAGAATAAGGATTAAAATTGATATAAAAAATTGAATGGTAAAATTAAAAGGAAATAAAGTTCTTGTAAAAAAACTAAGAAAAAAAATAGAAATCAAAATAAAAAAGTCCAAATTGAAAAAAAATACCATAATTTTAGATTAAATGATGAAATTAAAACCAACAAAACTTTTTCAAAAAAACAAATAAAAAATTAGAAATTAATGGAATAGAAATTGGAGTTAGATATCAACAACAAAGAGAGTGCAATTGTAATTTTCAAAGAAAATTAGAGAAAAAAAAGAGTCAATTGCAACAAATTGTCTCACCGTCACCGACACAAATTACACCATCAAGAAGAGGAAGTGATGACAATTCTAATGACATGACTGAATTATATTTTTTGTTATTGAAAGGCACCACAGATGCCAACAAGAAGCCAGACACGTCCATATTGGATTTGTACACACACACACCAAAATGCCCTAAGCTAACATAATAATAACTAAAAAACTATTAATATTAATTTTAATATTTTTACTTTTAAAAGCAGTTTAGTTATTTTATTTTATTTTTTATTTGTTTAAATATCAAGTTATTTTTTAATGTTGATTTTGAAATTTTTACTTTTAAAAATGTTTTGATTATTTGATTATATTTTGAAAATATAAAAAGATTTACTTGTTCAGTGGCTTTTTTTTTTAGCTGTGTTTTTTAGCTGTGGTTAATGCCTTGTTCAGTGGCTTTTTTTTTTAGCTGTGGTTAATGTATGTGTGTACTAGCTTTGTAATTAAAGTAGCTAAATTAATTATGTTGAAGGGATTGTGCTTAAGAAGAATTGATGGTTTTTGGATCATGATCAACCATGTAAAACTTCGCTACAATATGTACTTAATTGCTTCTCAAAGGGATTTGAATGTTTTGATGAAAAAGCACAGGTTAAATCAATTTAATCAAAAAAAAATCTCTGATGGTAGTTTTTTTTTATATATGTTGTTTTGTTGTTTTTTTTAAATAAAATTTTGACTATTAATAAAAAAAAAATCAATTCAATCAAGAAAAATAATATTTGCCCACGTATTAATTTCCAGGTGATGAATCACCAGAGACCCCCCTTCCCTAGTGCGCTCCACAGAGGAGGACCCCCTGTTTTCTTTAATTTTTGCCACCAACCTTCGCTTGGTTAGCCCTAGCTTTTAATATCGAGATGACACCTCGCCACTGGATATCATTTAAACATGAAACCTGCATATCCACGTGGTTCCACTATTTCATGCTAGTGACATCTAAGTATATAAAACTAATTGTAGTTAGTGTTTTTTAAATTGTTTTTTAATAATTATATTCAAATAATACTTTTTTTATTTTTAAATTTAAATTTTATTATCATACATCAAAAGAATTCAAAAAATATAAAAAAATTAAAAATTCAATTTTGTGCTTTTGAAAAGCACAATCACACCACAAACAAACAATATCTTGTCTGGGAATGAAATATGTTGAGGTGATGTTATGTTTTTTTATAGGTAAAATTCATTTAAAGCATAATAACACCTCATTGGAATTAAAAATCATGTTTTTTATTATATTTTTTATAGATTAATCATAAAAACTCAACCAGTCTCACCTATTAAACAACGAATAAAAGGAGACTAGTGTGTGTGCACACACACTCAATCAAATATAACACATTTTTTTCTCCATCTTTAAACATACGTCTTTAGAGTTTAAAAGGCTTCTCTCCTTTTTTACAAGTTGTAAGTTAATTGTTTGGAAATGTGATTTAACTCGTGTTTTTAAAAAAATTAAAATTTTAAAAAAATTTATATTTTTAAATTATTGGAAAAGTTGGTTTGTTATGATTTGTTTGTTCCCTCATTTGCTATTTTTTCTTATTTCATGCAATAATTTTTTTTTTTTTTAATTTGTTCATCTAATATAAGTTAAGGTATTATTTTTGTTGTTTTTTTTAAATAAAATTTTGACTATTAATAAAAAAAAATCAATTCAATCAAGAAAAATAATATTTGCCCACGTATTAATTTCCAGGTGATGAATCACCAGAGACCCCCCTTCCCTAGTGCGCTCCACAGAGGAGGACCCCCTGTTTTCTTTAATTTTTGCCACCAACCTTCGCTTGGTTAGCCCTAGCTTTTAATATCGAGATGACACCTCGCCACTGGATATCATTTAAACATGAAACCTGCATATCCACGTGGTTCCACTATTTCATGCTAGTGACATCTAAGTATATAAAACTAATTGTAGTTAATGTTTTCTAAATTGTTTTTTAATAAATATATTCAAATAATACTTTTTTATTTTTAAATTTAAATTTTATTACCATGCATCAAAAGAATTCAAAAAATATAAAAAAAATTAAAATTCAATTTTGTGCTTTTGAAAAGCATAATTCACACCACAAACAAACAATACCTTGTTTGGGAATGAAATATGGTAAGGTGATGTTATGTTTTTTCATAGGTCAAATTCATTTAAAGCATAAATAACACCTCATTAAAACTAAAAATCATATTTTTTGTTATTTTTTTATAGATTTAATCATAAAAACTCAACCCGTTTCACCCGTTAAACAACGAAGAGGGGACTAGTGTATATACACTCACTCAAGTATAACACATCCTTTTCTTGAACTTTAAATATACGTTTTTAGAGCCTTCTTTACAAGTAGCGAGTTAATTATTTGGAAACTTTTTTAAAAAGAAATAATTTTTTTATTAAAATAATTTTTTTATATTTTAAAATTATTTTGATATATTAATTTTAAAAATAAAAAAAAAATTATTTTAATATATTTCTAAATATAAAATAATTTAATCTATAATCACAATAAAAATTCCAAGCAGGTGCTAAATTTCAACAAGAACACTAAATTCTGTAAGAATCCAAGCTTAAAGGTACTATGATTCAATTAATGCCTCA
Organism: Populus euphratica; assembly: GCF_000495115.2. Taxonomy (NCBI): domain Eukaryota; kingdom Viridiplantae; phylum Streptophyta; class Magnoliopsida; order Malpighiales; family Salicaceae; genus Populus; species Populus euphratica. The sequence goes on along the minus strand of NW_011499864.1, from coordinate 662,541 downwards.
GCTTCCAATTTAAGCACAGCAACCCATCATATCACATATATAATTAAATGTTATTGATTAACTAATGAATTCTTGTTTATCTGACATCAATACTCATTCCTTTGTTGAATCCTAAAACAACTACATTGTATAAAATAAGTTGCGGTGGCATGAACACAGGCTATTATGTAATTATAAAATAAATATATTTAATAATATTATAATGGTAAAGCAATACTAAATAAATAATAAAAAATAAAAATACAATACAGTCAATATTTTATGACAAAAAAAATTATATTGGTGATAAAAAAATTAGAGATTAAATAAAATAATTTGTATCAATTTAAAATATTTTATAAAAAAAAGTATAGTGCTTCACCACATGATTTAATTTTTTTATTAATAAAAATAAAAAAAATATAAAGATATATTCTCTATTAACTTAATATTTTTTAAAAAAACCAACAAAGATAGTTTAAAAAAAAACCAACGAGAAAAAACATTGTAGTAATTGACCATGTTTTATGAGGAAAACTAAAATATTTTTTTAATAAAATAGATAATTTTTTTAAAAAATCATAAAAAACTATTTAAACAAATATTGTAACAATTCAAAGTGTTTTGTGAGAAAAACTACAACGTTTTGCCAATATGATTTAGTTTTATTGTAATTATAATTCTTATCCAACTTAATATTAAAAAAATAAATCGACAAAGATAATTTTTTAAAAAAATTATACGGGAAACACTGCAATAATTCATAATATTTTTAAAAAATTACAAAGCTAAATACTCAATAAACTCAATATTAAAAAATAAAATAAATAGGGACAATTTAAAAAAAAAACATGTTGGAAATACTGTAGCAATTTATAATGTTTTGTAATAAAAGTTATAGTGTTTCTCCACATAATTTAGCTTTATTTATAATGACTTGTAATTATAATATCTAACCAGCTTAATATTAAAAAAATAAAATTGACAAAGATAATTTTTAAAAAATCATAAGGAAAAAAATCACGTTGAGAGACACTCCAGCAATTCACAGTGTTTTGTGAGGAAAGTTACAATACATTTCCCATATAATTAAGCTCTGTCACAAAATTAAGTTCTAACTATCTTAATATTAAAAAAATAAAATTTAAAAAAATACATACAAAAAAAAGAAAACACAAATAAATTTGGAAAAAAAACCATATAGGAAAAAACATTATGGCAATTCACAGTAATTTGCAAGTTATAGTACTTTTCTCATATATTATAATTATAATTTTTAACTATTTCAATATTAAAATTTAAAATTTAAAAAAATTATTTAAAAACAAATTTTTTAACTATTTCAATATTAAAAAATAAAATTTAAAAAAATTATTTAAAAACAAAAAAAAAACATAAGGAGGAACACTATAACAATTAACAATGCTTAAAAAAATATAAAATTAAATTCTCAATTAGCTCAATATTAAAAAATTAATAAAATAATTTTAAAAATAAAAAATAAAAAAATCACGTGAAAAAATACAGTAATAATCGACAGTATCTTAAAAAAATTATAAAATAAAATTTTTAACTAGTTTAGTATTAAAAAAGTAAAATCGATAAAGATAAATTTTTTTAAAAAAAAAAGTAAAAAAAAAAGAAAAGTAATTTTAGATAAAAAAATAAACAGTAAAAAAGGAAGGAAAGTCGGGGAAAAAAAGAAAAAGTAAAAAAAAAATACACTTTGAATCATTATAGGAATTTACAGAGTGTGGATCAACAGCAAATTACCCTCACTCTTTAGCTTATTTCTTGATAATGAATGTTGGGAGCAAGCCAGAGAAACCTAGACAGTCCCTCAGGTGGCATCGTCGGTCGATTGTCTCATGTTATTGAGTCTTCATGAGTGCTAGCTGATCATCAAACTGGAAATTCCCGTGTCCTTACCATCACCAGCTCACATAGCCCTGACCCTACACCTCTCTGTGCTGTGTAAAACTCCATGGGTGCATGCATATTTATTAATATACACAAGATCAGTGGTCATGAACTCATGATCTTGGTTGAGTGTTACGTCATATCTGCCTTAAATGCAGATGACAGTGCTGTTGCATTCAGTAGTCCAACATTTCTGGAGCCCACAAAAGAAATATCTCCAGTGGTATGAGAACCCTATCCCGTTAATTATATATACGGGAAAAAATGTGGTACAAAGGTAAGAGATGGAAAAAAAAATAGGGTTTTCTAAACCTATGTTGTAATCTTAAACTATAAATAAAAATATATGTTTTATAAATGTTGGATAATATAAAATGTGCTCCGAAATAACTTATAAATATGTATAAATCAGAGTTAAATCGACTGAAAAGAAATAAATCACAGAATAACTAGAGAAATAATAATAAATAAAAAAAAGTAGAGAAGAAAATCTGAATTCAAGCATGTTCTTGACTTTGGTGGGCTCTTGATAAAATTTTAACCTGACACAAGAATCAAATCAAATTAATGAATTAGAAATCTCATTGACTATGCTGGGCTCTACTACGTGCATGATGAGTGCTCAAATTAAAATGGAGTACAGTTTCTCACCAGTGAAGCCGACACAAAGTTAGCTCGCGGCTGTGACAGGCAAACTCTACCCTCTCGGCCATTGAATACCCTTTTAATTCCATGGACCACTGGCCTTCAGATTTTATTTTTTTATCAGACATTACTTCACCTTGGCTGCTCTGAGCCAAAAAAAGATAGAAAAAGAAGAACCTGTTAATTTATTTAGGTACACCAATTAGCTACTCTAAGATTCATTCCTTAATAATGTGATTAATATGGTATCTCAACAAGTAATAGACATACATGTATTTATTAATCAAGTCGATTTATAACCTAATGTATAACTTGATTCAAGATTCAAGTCACGAGTTGAACACGATATTATACATTATCTGTACTATGCTTGTACCATGCTTTATCTTTAATTTGTTAGAGAGGTCATGGATGGGGAGTTGATCTTTCCTAGCAATAGGCACTTGAGGAGCATCTTGTGGTGGTGAACATGATTCCAGTGATATAATGCGTATATATTGCTAAATAGTGATGTCATAGTGATTGTAGTGTTTCAGAGAAATTTAAAGCATAATTGCAAAACCTGACATGGGATTTACTCAATTGGGTCATTTATTGAGAGGAATTTAAAGCATAATTGTTACATGAGATTGACTCATGATAAAGATTGGCTCATTGATTAAGAGGGTTCCCTCACAAATCGTTTTTAAAATAACAAGTTGAAGGCTGAGTTTCAACTAGGTTAGGCCTGTATTAACCTGAATTTTTTATTAAATCATTCAAATGTTTTTCTTTTATGTTTTTATCCTAAACCAATTTAATTATTAGTTCAGATGAGCCTTGGATCAGTCTATTAGGTTTGGTTTAGGTTCTACACTTATGATCTGAATATGCCCAACTACTTCAACATGGAAAAAAAAAACTCTTTAATTTATTATATATCTTAGTGGGAAGGACTTAGACTCTTTTTGTTTTTGCTGTTGGAAAATGTTTTTTGTAAAAAAATAATTTTTTTAGTATATTTAAATTGTTTTAATATATTAATATTAAAAATAAATTTCAAAAAAATAAAAAATATTATTTTAATATATTTTTAAATAAAAAATACTCTAAAAAATAACTATTACTACTTCAATAACACACACTCAAGCGCGCAGGGACACAGCTTACAATCCTTGCATAGTCACTCAACTATTTCAATGAATCGAAAACCTGATAATTAGGGCAACCAACTTTAATAACTTAGATTAGGCCCTGCAGACACTGTGACCAAGGAACCATAATTAATTAAACAGTAATTCAATGCCATTAGCAAAGGGATTAATCATCAGTAGCTCATCAAATTCTCAGAATCATCTTGCATGCATGGTTGCTGCTTTTGGATTTCACTGAAACAGAAGGAGAGCAATTCCCTGTTTCCTTTTGTTCTTTTAAGTGGAGAACATTAATTCAAGGCATCAAAAAATTATAATTTTAAAATTCAATCAAAAGAAGAAGATTTGAATCACGAATTAAAACAATTAATCTTAACCTTTTTTAAAATAAAATAGATTGACAGTCAGGTTTTAAATGAATTACTCGATTAACCTCAAGTTTTTATCAAATTAACTAGTTTTTGTTATTTTTTTAATTCAAATCAGTTGAAATCTTAGATCAACTTGTAATTTCATTCTAGGTTTAGAAATAATGCTTAAATGCAAATTTAATTCTATGGACCACTGGCCTTCAGATTTTATTTTTTTTATCTGACATTACTTCACCTTGGTTGCTTTGAGCCAAAAATTAGAGAAAAAGAAGAACCTCTTAATTTATTTAGGTACAACAATTAGCTACTCCCAGATTCATTCCTTAATAACGTGATTAATATGATATCTCAACAAGACATACAGGTATTTATTAACTCGATTCATGAGCTGATTCAAGATTCAAGCCACGAGTTGGACGTCGTGATGGTGTACATTATTTATTTGTACTGTGCTTGGGCCATGCTTTACCTTTAATTTGTTAGATAGGTCAAGGACTGGGAGTTGAACTTTCTTAACAATAAGCACCTGTGGAGCATCTTGTGGTGGTGTGCACGATTCCAATGATTATTGCGTTTATAACCTTTGGGAAACCAGTAATCGATGAATCTAATATGAGGTTAAATTTAGGCTCTCTAATAAGTCTAGAGAATTCATGAGAAATAGATTGCTAAATAGTGATGTAATAATGATTGTAGTGTTTCAAAGAAATTTAAAGCATAATTGCAGAACCTGACATGAGATTTACTCAATTGGGTCATTGATTAAGAGGAATTCAAAGCATAATTGTAACATCAGATTGACTCATGATAAAGATTGGCTCATTGATTAAGAGGGTTCACTCATAATTTTTTTTTTAAAAAAAAAACAGTTTAAGGCTGAGTTTCGATTGAATTAGGTATGTATGAATCTGAATTTTTTATTATATCATCCAGTTTTTTTTTTGTTTTTTTCATCTTAAACTAATTCAAATCTTAAACTAATTCAATTTTTAAATTAGATAAATCTTAGGTCAATATGGCCAACTACTTCAGCATGAAGGAAAAAAAAACATAACTCTCCTTGATTTACCGAGATTCTAACATGTTTCATGCTTTTTCCATAAAATACATGGATATTAAACTTTGCTTATGTAACAAATCAATCCATAACAAAATTAAATATATTAATATTAAAATTAAATTTTAAAATAAATTAAATATATTAATATTAAAAATAAATTTTATATTAATTTATCATCTGAAAAAAAAATTATTTGAATTTAAAAATAAAAATGAATTGACTTTGTGGAATTATAACCTAGATTTCAAGTATGGATTAACAACCATGGTAAAACATTCATTTTAGAACTAATTCTCAGTTTTTGTTTAACCAGGCATTGTTGATTGTTCATAGTTTTCCAACAACAAAGGATGCCCTCCAACTTCGGTTTCTCTGTAATCATTATCCCCTTCAATCATGGCAGTTATCTTAAGAAATATGATAATATAAATTTTCCCACAACCATCAAACAGGATAATTGTTTATTAATCAGATGGTTGCTACTATTTTTAAAATCGATGCCAGGGCTTGCATGATCACCCATTAAGAATATTTCTCCTGTGGGCTCACTGTCAATGAGTTATGGGTTTGTGGAGGCTTTAGCGGAGGCTGGTCATTTAACAAATCCCATACAAAATTCCTTGATATATATTTGAAAAATCCCGCAAAGAAACAAGATGAAAATTGGCATGAGTTCATGCCATCTGATTCTGACAATCAAACAAATGACCGGTGAGAAATCAAACAGTCGCCATCGGTGTTCTTGGATCGATACAAGTCATCATCATAGAAAAATAAA
>NW_011499864.1:653056-656120 GCF_000495115.2 Populus euphratica | reverse complement strand
TATTGACATAAAATAAAATTAGAAGTACCAATGACAATTTTTTAAAAAAAAACATTAGATGTCATCAAATAACATAAAAATTGACGAAAGGTGAACAAAAGTAGTTGATTGAAAGTTTTTTAAAAAGTTAGTATATTCGAATAAAAAAATTAAGTATATGTACTCAATTGAGAAAATATATAAAGTTAGTGTATTAGTAGTGCAATTATCCCAAAAATGAAATCATGTGACATTGACCAATATGCTTTGAGTTAATTGTGATATATGCACTTCCAAATCCAACCTTTCTCGAAATTAGTTTGATTAAATGAGTTATTTTTTTATATTTGACGATAAGAAATATTTCCGGATCAAATTTGTTTCTAGTCAGTTGAGATTTAGGCTGAAAAGACATAAAGTTTGAAGTTTTTTAGATATTTTTCTAAAATTATTTTAACATCGCCATGGAAAAATTATCTGAAATATTTTAGTGAATGTTTGTTATTACTGTATGTTTTTTAAAAGTATTTTTTTAATTAAAATTATATTAAAATAATATTTTATTTTATTTATATAAATATATCAAAATAATATAGAAGTATCTAAAAACATTATTTGTTTAATGTTTTTTCATACAAAAGGCAATTTAAAAAATAAATTTAAATGTAAAAAAAAAGTAATCTAAAAGGGATGAGTCTAGTTTTTTTTCAACATGTCAAAGAATAGCATAAAACTATTATTAGAATCTTATATAATACTTTTAATTTTTAGGTTAAGATTAATCTGTATTAAAGTTTTTCAATTTTATATAATTAAATTAACAAAATTAAATATAACATACTAATAAATTTGTATAAGAACTTTCACTTTAAAAAAAATATATTGAAAAATAATATAAAACTGTGTTTGAGATTTCCTCTAGCAAACTCACTTTCATATTTCTTAATTTAATTTCAGCCTGATCTAAAAAAAATTTATTTATTGAAAAAATTATTATAACTCATCCCTTTTTTATTCCATCTTTGTAAGCAATAGTTTCTAATATGTAATGACAAAAAAGTAAAAGAGAAAATAAAAAATAAAAATTCACTTAGCCTATACATAATATCCAAAATAAAATCACGAGTTTAGTTAATTATATATATATATAACTTTCATCAGTTTTATATTTTTTTATTTTTTTTTAAATTTTAAGAAACAAGAAAAAAAAAGTCATTTTTAAAATAAAACAAAACTCAAACGACCCGGTTTGAGACCTTGCCAACTTGAGGTTTGGATTAATTTAAGTTGAAAACAAAAAAAGATCAAGATGGTTAGGTGGACCCTTGACCTAGATAAAACTTGAATTTCATTTTATTGATTTTTTATTATTCAGGCAGTATCATTTTAGTTATTTAAAAAAAAACTTTTATGGGTCAATCTTTATTAATCCTCATGATTTGTGACTAAAGCCTTCTCCCATAATGGATATCTATTATGATTTTATAACTATGCATCACATATATTTTCTAAATTTATAAAATTAAAAAAATGATTATAAATAAAAAAACAACAATAAAAAATAAAAATATTATGGCTATAGACTTGGATTACAATTTAACGCTGCAATGTGATTAAATTTTTATCATTTTTATTAAAAAAAACGAATGAAATTACATTTAAGGATAATTCAGTTTTTATATGTGATTCATCATTTTTTTAGATATTTTTATAAGATATTTTTATAAAAAAAAACATGATCCATCATTTTTTAGAAATGTATGTGAATAATTCTAGTGGTTAACTATTAATAGGTCCCAGAGCATCTTCCTTCCATGGTGGTGCATGTGGTATTCTGACCTTTGATCTTGCATCAATTGTTTCTCTCTCTCTCCGTCTCAATTCAAAATAGTCATTCTATTTATATTTTATTTGGATAAAATAAGTTTTTGAATTAAAGATTTTTTTATGATTTCATCCACCTTCAATTACATGATTTTTTTATTTTCTTTTTTCATGTTAATATTTTTTCAGTTTTATCATTAAGTATTTATTTATTTTCAACGTCATCTTCCATCAAGTTTTTATTTGTCATATTTGATCATTATTTTTTTATTATTATTTATTTTATTTTAAATGGTTTTTAAACTTTAAACATTTTTATAATTTCATCCTCCTTCAATTTATTTTTTTTGATGTGATTTGATTTTTTTTTTGTTATTGCAATTACGTTTTATTTGACAAATATCTTTAATTTATATTATTTAAAGATTTTATTTTTTAACATTAAATTAATTAAAAATTAATTTTTTAGATTAAACTTGAATATAGAATTCATGGGTTGTGAATTGAAATGGTTAACCTTGGTTTAGAAGATTCGCATTAACTTGCTTGTTTTGTTTTTTTTTTCAACTAATATTTTTTTGGTTTCATGCTTTTGACATTTGTTTATATCTTAAACTATTTTTTTATTTTTAAATTAGACTTAGAGTTAGTTGAGATTTAGCCCAGACTTAACTGGGAGGGGAATAAGAAAATGAAAAATTGAAAGGTAGATTTTCGGCAAGTCAACTTATTATTGTTGTATTTATTGCTCGGGTCATTGATTTTATAGGTTAGTACAAATTAATACAATATATTATTATCTTTTCATTTCATTCTCCGTATTTTTTTAACTATTCATTGTTAAATTTTTTTAACTATTCATTGTTTGATGTTTGTTGGTTGTTTTAAAATGTTAGTGTTATTTTCTTTTCATAATCACATCCTTGTTTGAATAAGTTGGTTGGTTTGCTTTTATTTTATTAAGTCAAACAAGTCACTTCAATATTTTTTTATTTTACTTATGTATGTGATAATTGATTAATTTGATTTTATATATTAGTCAAATTTCTTATTTTCATTTCAAATATTTTATAACATAAACAAAAAAATTAACAATAAAACATTTTTTAATGTAGTGATAGGGTTTTGATCTTGTATGCACTGCATTAGTTTAGTTTGACAGTTATATAAATAATGTTTTTATAAAAAAATATTTTTTTAATATATTAATATTAAAAATAAAATTTTAAAATATAAAAAAATATTATTTTAATATATTTAT
>NW_011499864.1:640177-652888 GCF_000495115.2 Populus euphratica | reverse complement strand
CACAATCTTAAATCTATTTTTAAAACTAAAAGCACTACTAACTTATAATTATCCAATAAATTTCAAAAATCACTTTTACTTTGTCCACGGAACATAAAAACAAATTCTCCAAAAATCTACAATCTTTCACGACCACTTCTCTGCTCCGAGCAAATCCTCGTTAGCGTTAGGGTTTGGAAAAAAAAAATGGAACGCAATTGCTGCCATGTACCACTAGCATTCGTCCTAAAACTCTTGAATTTCCTTCAAGCATTTATCGGAATTTCAATAATTATTTACTCCTTTTGGATGCTTGATCAATGGAACAACAAGGTCCCCGTCTTTCCACCTTCTGCTCCTTCTCCAGATTCTTCGTTTTCCTCTTCTTCTCTCTTGCTTTTGCCCGGCTCCGAGTCTCACTCGATTCGGGATCTTGTCTTCTCCGATGTGGTTCCTCGGTTTGAAAACGGGCTCGACTTCGACTTGAATTCCTTCCAGCTTCCGGCTCCTTGGTAATTTCGATTTTCTTTCTTAATTTTACTAGTAATTCCTTTCGATTTTATAGTTTTTTCGTGTGTGACTTGATTGGTTTGGTTTAGGGTTTTGAATTGCGTGATTTTATGTAATTAATATAAAAGGAAGGATTTTTAATGCTTAGGGTTTTGAACTTTGTGATTTTTTGTAATTAATACAAAGGGAAGGATATTTAATGTGTTTTTTTATTTTTTTGGTTCCTTGGGAGGCCTGTTAAGCATTGTGCTATACAACGGGGTAGCCCTGACCTGACTACATAATAATCAATTGAACTAGAGTCACTGGTAATATAACCTGCTTCACTGAAGGAATTTTAGGCTTGTTGCATTCAGTAGCTTTCAATTTTGGTTAGATTGATCTCTGCTGCAATTTTATCTTGGAATTTTTTAACTGATTTTTGTGTGTGTGAATCATGAGTGATTATATAAGATTCATATTGTGTGGAATGGCCCGCATGATTTTTTGCAGTAATTCTGCTAAATCGTGAGTGTTTTTGTGGTTGTTGTGGCTAAACGTGTAGCATTTGAGGGACCTGCATGGAGGGTGTTATTTCTCTCACTCTCTCTCTCTCTCTCTCTTTATGGCAGGTTCATCTACTCTTTTATGGGAGTGGGCGTTATATTGTGTTGCATTACCTTCATTGGCTGTATTGCAGCGGAATCCATAAATGGCTGTTGCCTTTGCTTTGTATCCGACATATATACAATGCACTCTGTTTGTTTATTTCCACATTTTTTCACTAACAAACGATCTACAGTTACTTTGAGTTGCTTCAACTTAAAAATAACATAATTTTCCTTTTTTTTTTACTTTATACTGGTAAAAGGATCAGACCGATAATACAAAACACAAAAAAACTTTTACGGTTTCATTATTCTTACGAGTCAAATTGGCAGCCTATAACATATAATTTGTGGTCTGCACTCACTGAACTTGTTTACCTTGACCTAATCAATTTCAGTACACAATACTGAAAATTGTATTCATTCTGCTAGAAGCAGCCTTGGTTGCATTCATTGCAATTGATCGTCGTTGGGAAAAGGTAATTTATTTTTCTTTTAATAAAGATGCAGGTTGGCAGTTTCATTCCTTTGTCCATGTAACTTAAAACTCCTTTGGGCTACTCTGTTACAGGATCTTCCATTTGATCCAACTGGAGAACTGCAGAGCCTTCGTATTTTCGTTGAAGAAAATGTTGATATATGTAAATGGGTTGGCATCACAGTGCTCATAATTCAGGTATGTTCCACAGTGATTTATAAACGAGAATTCTGTCACATCTTTGAAAATAAGTCAGTTCCACAATCATGATCCAGAAGTGAAGTTCTGCAAATTAAAGATCAGGTCCTGCTATGTATATATTTTTATTCTGTGAGTTTCAAATTTTGTGCTTTAAAAACTTTAATCACAACTTAAAAAAAAATGATATGTTACATGCATGTAAAATGAAGGAGATGAAAACATTATCAAGATCAAAAGATTTTGTGAAACATTTAAAATGAGTTACTTCCATCGGAAACTAGGTAAACAAATCTAGTCCTTTTTTCCTCTCAGGTATATTGAAAAATATCTAAATAATCCTAATATCAAGATTGCTTCTTCCTTTTGACATGTCTTCTTCTGCCCAGTGGAAACAAGTTAATCATCTGTTTAAATTTAAGTGAAAATTTACTGAAATAAAGAAGATGAGAAAAATATTCGAATGAAATCAGTGGATAATGAGGTGCATAAGGACTGAATTTTGATGCAGGTAGGCTCTCTATCATTTTTCCTTGTATTGAATATGAGCAGCTCAATGGTTACCTTTCTTTATTGTCCAGACAATTGAGATTTATTCTTGTTTTGCTAAATTTATCGCCATTGGGACCTCCATGATCCGGTCATTTCAATTGGAGACGCTATCTGCCTTCCACACACTGGCCACCTGAAGCAAAGGAGCTGTAAACTTTGCACTTAGAATTTGATGGGATTAACTACTCTTAAAATTATGCCTAGTTCATGGATTTTCCATTGAAATGCATGTCATCCTAGAATCCATCAAGTTACTTAAGAGTGAATATATTTTAATCTTCATTAGTCATATAAGATCCTATTGTTCTGCCCTTGTAATGGTGCCAGACATCGAGAGTCAAACTGTGAAATCTTTTCCTGGTCAGGGGTGCTAATTCCTACCACTGGTGCCTCATAGATAAATGAGTCAAACGTTTGTTAGTGGCCTACTTTCTCCTAGCAATGTAGAAGTTCTTTGCCCGGAGAAGGGATGATTGAGAGAAGATATTTTTTTTCCAGACTAAGCGTTAAAGAAACCAGAGAGGAAAGGGTGCAATTACTGTAAGAACAACGATATGTTTGTTCTTTTCATTCATACTTGTGCATTCTATATCAATAGCGGGTTGCATGTGAAACTATAATTCACGGCAATAAAATATAATGGTTCTCCACAGTCAGGAAGTTATCTTGAGGGACCAAAAGTACGAGTCCATCATTAATGAATCTTTTTGTCCAGCCATTTTTAGAAAAGATGAACCCGCTGAATGCCTCAATGACCACGGTTGGGGATCAGTCCTCAACATGCAGCCTGAAGGCCTAGCAAATGGTTTTCAGTGGCTCCTAGAATTAAGTCACTCTGCTTAGTTGTTTTTTTGTTGAATTTATTTCTTTGGAGTATTTAAATTGAAGAACAAGAAAAATTGATTATGCTCTGTGCTGGTATTTAATTTAGTGAGATGCTAGAAATATGATCATATTCTCTATTGTGATTTTTTCTCAACAAAAATTTTTTTGCATCTGGGGAAATGAAAGTGTACTCTAATTGCTATAGGAGATCCAAAGAAGGAAGGCCACCCACTAATAGTTTTAAAGTAAAAAACTGGATGACATTATTCTAGATATCTATTTCTTATAAAGGAAGATATCAACTCTTTTTCACAATATAAATGCCTTTTCACTTGTAGTATATTTTTATAAAGATTCTATATATTTCCTTGATATTTTACTAGGAACCATGGGCATGGAATATTGATGATTTCACAACGGCTTTTTCTAATTCTATCTTTGGTATTTATTCCAGGCACTAGCTCTGTTACTAGCAATGATTCTGCGAGCTATGGTCTCCACTCGGAGAAATGAGTTTGGTGAGGATGATTTTGAGAATGTTAGAGGTAGAACTAGGGAGCCACTCCTAAATCAGTCAGGCCAAACATTTAGTCCAGGGACTCATTCAGACATCTGGACCTCACGGATGAGAGAGAAGGTATTTTTTCATTTAGACACATTGTACATAAATTGAAAATTCAATAGTTAAGAGCACACGTGTGGCTTTCTGTTACTTATTTTAATCTGGTTGCCTGGCATATATATGCTTAAGTGAAAAGGAGGTGGTTTGCATGATGCTTGGCCAATGTGCTATCACAGTTTTACTTGAGCACATGTTAAGATTTGCAACAACTAATAACAGTTGCCTTGTTGATGTCTATGTAAATCAGCTGCTTTTTATAACCATTGGAACTGGGAGCTGTAGCATTGATAAATGAAATATTGTAGCAGTAATGATTGCTGATAATAGCTTTGAAAATGTAACTTTCTAGCGGTACTTGCTGATTGATGAAAGTTCACTGAACCAGGATGGAATTAAAGTGGGCACTGTTGTTTTATTGATGAAATTTTTTAGCAAACTAATTGCTTTGATTTCGCTCTTGCTCTCAAGCAGAGAAGACTGGCTAATAATTGTATAATTTTTTTTTTTAATTGAAACAAAATCTGCATTTCGTGTGCCTAAAACAACCAGCTATTAAACTTAGTTTTTCTCATATTTTAAGTGTTAACCCTTTATTACTGTATTATTAACTTTACTATTAAAATCTAAATATAATATATAAATAATTAGCCTATAAATCATTGGTTATGCTGTTCCAATGAATAACATAACATTAATAAATAACGGGTTTGTTATATGATTATTTTGTACTTTTATGTAAAAAATAATGCAAAAATAAATATTGGATTGGGATGATGAGCAATCATGTAGATTACAAATTAATGTTGTTATGGATATTAAACTGATTGAACGTCTCAAGGCATTCATGCATTTCGTGCTGAACTTGGTCAGCTTTCTTCACATATTTAAAATCTACTTGATTGTTGATTGACCTTCTGATGGCATTCATGCATTTTGTGGAGCAGTATGGGTTGAGCACTGGAGATAAACCCAATCTACTTAATCAGAATGCATCAATGAGCATGAAATCCAAGTAATGAAGATCAGAAAAGTTTCTGTCTCACAAGGTGGGAAGAAGGACACCAAAGTATAGTTACATTGTCTCGCCTCTTACTGACGTACATATAATTGCCTTTTAGTTGTTTCTTCTTGAGCTTTTCTGGAGGAAGTTGTGATATGTATAGGTCCTTAGAAGCTCCCGTGCACGTCGATTTGTACTGATTGGGGAAAACATACTTCGTAAGGTAAAAGCTTTTCATTTTGTGTTGCCATTCACTTCTCAGTGTCCTCATGTATGGTTTGTTAATTGTTGTACACTTTTGCTGAAATAATACGTTGAGTGTTTATTCGATGTGTGAAAAACATCCATGTTATCCTCGCTAGTTTATACTCTGTGATCACCTCAACCAAATAATTATAAGCTAAAATTATTAGAGACGTATAAATTTTTGTAGAACCCTGAATGGGTTGTGCTTCTATATGTTTGGTAGCTTGTTGAGATGTGATTGAAACTGTGTTTTCTTCTAACCATAATTTTGAAAATGTTTGGTTAATCAACACCTTATAGTTTTGCATTTTGCATAGATTTTACTGAAAATGCTCTATTAAAAAACCTTGTTTATGAACAAGCTATAATTCACAATGCAATGCAAGACACAAACTTTTATGCAAGTAGAAGCGTGTTGAGTGGACATGAAACAGACTTATGGGATCTGCCTGCTGCAACAAGTGTTTTTGGTGGATCCAAGGGATTACGGAAATCTCTCTGTAGATTTCCTCGTGTCAACGTCTGTTTCAGAGATCAGAGCCACAGATGCTCCTCTCTCTGCCTCATAGGTACTCCACACTCTTCTAATTTATCCATAGATGCCGGTGTAAGTCACGTGATCTGTACCTGTTCATTAATTTTGTCCAAAAAAAGTCCTTGTCTTGCATCTAGTTTTTCTCTCCACCCTCACAGAGACTTCAAAAGGTGTTATTTTCGTAGCATACCATGTTATTTTCACTCCGTAATAGACCCAGAATATCTTTTATTACATATAATTCTTTTTATAAATAACGATATTAGATGTTGCCTTCATATTTATATTCAGAAACTATATATTTTTTTTAAAATCATATTTACGTAGTTTTTAAGGATAGCTATTTTTTAAAATTAAAATAATACAAGGGTGCAGGTCATAGAACCTCTCTTCTATTGGCTCTATTTTATAAGCCTAACAACTGAAGATTTTTGGCTGGTAACAGTAGATTCCAAGTACACTGGCTTGTGTCAGCCATCATGGAATATTCTCCCCCTCTCGTTTTTTTTTTTTAATTTATTGGTGTTATGAAGTGTATCATAGTAGTTCAATGCTGAGTCGATGGAACAAGTGAAATTATGTATTTGATATTTTGCTAAAAATATTTTTTATTTGAAAATATATTAAAATATAATTTTACAGATTAAACATATGGCTAAAAAAAACAAATCAATTTGATAGAAACATGATACTAAACAATCTTTGCTCACTGTCTTTCATCAGTAGCTGTCAAATCTGCCGTGATTTGATGAGCTGATCAGAAAAACTTACAAAATAGAACCTTATACGAGTTTGAGTTCCTAGTTGAAGTAACAAAAAAAACACAAAATTGATCGAAACAAGTTTTTAACAATTAAGTTTCCCCGTTGGGTATATCACAAAATCATTTTAAAAACACAAAATGATTTTATTTTAATTAAAAAACAATCTACTCAAATATTGAGTCCATTTCTTTACCGAGACAAAGCCAGATCCGACAACTTCGCTATTTTTAACTGAACATTAGTTTGGACTAAGTTACATGTCCATTCTACATTTCAAACAATGGTACTTCCAATTTTGATGATAAATTAATTTATAACTTTATCACAAATTTATTGTTGATTTATGGTATAAATGAACACCTCAAGCCAGCTTAATCATATCCCTCTTTTACTGGATTTAAACGCTAGCATTTATTTAAATAATAAAAGATAAGTAGAAGGGATTGATTCATGAGAGACCACATTGAGAAAATTACGTAGAGAGAATTCTGAGCTTAACAACTCATCTTCAATGGTCAGTAGCAGTACAATTCCACAAAAACCTCACACAACAGGATGGATGGGGAAGGCTGTAAAGACAGCTTGTTTATCTTCTATGGACCATCAGCAGCTATCAAAAAGTGAAAACACATTTGCTAAATAGCACATATTTATTTACTAATTTAGGCACTTACAGGTATTGAACAAATAAGGCGGGTGGGATCCTCATTGTTGAAATTCAATTACACAAATAGATAGCTTGATGCAATAAATAGGGAAAAAGGAGTTAAAAGGCCTCATCACATCCTACCTGTGAAATCAATGACAGTCTCCTCAACAAGTTCATCCAGCAACTTTCCTTCTATTTCGTTCCGGAAAGTATCTAACTCCACGCTCATCTTATCTATCCACCCTTTCCCTACCACCTCCTTCCTCACCACCATCTCCACCACCAGGCTGTTGCTGCCCCCACCACCATCCCCAGAAGCACATCTCACATCACTACAAAACCATTCCTTCATCTGAGCCCACACGTATTCAGCTACCATGGGTTGTGCATCCTCTTGCAACCTGTTTTGTACCCCACTGCATGTGGCCCTTGAACTCCTATCTGATCCATGACCTGTGATTTCAACAAGTGCTGCATTCACACAGTCAAATACAAGTTTCTGATTTGATCGTCTCTGCCTTCGCTTTGCCTCGTGCAAAAGCTCCTTGTCATTTAGATTAGTGTATTTGTCTCTCAATGATGGGTCCAATGGGCTTTCAGGGGAATGCCATCTGGAAAAAAATGAATCTAATTGCACCTCGCAATCAAGGCCAGCTGCTGTTAGCAGAGCTTGGACAAAGGAAAACCAGTACTTTTCATCTTCCTCGGCACCCAAGGCGATCGGAGAGGGAGAGGGTTTTAGTGGATAGGAACTAGCTGTCTCCACACAAGAATTATCCCATGTTAGCGTTCGAGCCACTGATTCTATAGGTGGTGATTTACCGATCAAGTTAGACTTAAGAGGCACCTCTATTCCTGCATTAAAGAAAAAATTCATATGATCTGACTAGGAACTTGGCAAGTTTACAGGAAATTTCTCAAAAGTTCCTCAAATGGGATATTTACCCCTATAATCTGGCTTCTGTATCAAGCCAGAAGCCTCCAGAATTGTGTTGTCATCCTCTTCAAATGGGGGTTCTAAAACTGAGATTGGACTTGGCTGGTCCTGATTCTCATTGATATTCGCAGGCACCACAGGCTTTGTTACAGATAGCCCTCCCTGCAAAAAGTTGTGAAATGAAATATCAGATCAGCAGACATTTAGAAAGAAAGAAATGATATTCAACTGGGAGTGGCAACTGGGAAGCATAAATCCAGAAAAAAACGTATTATGACATTGCTGCATTGCTTAAAATAGGATCACGTAAAAAATGAAGATGTGTTCCATATTACACGGCAAGAGTACACTGTAAGACTTGTACTGTTTCATTTAAACATCATCAAAATTGATGCATTACGCACCACCCCAAACTCATTTTCCTAGCCCACATGACGACTTGATTTGTACCGTCCAACCCCACAGCAATTAATCAACAAACTGTAAGAGGCAGGAAGTACAGGCTGGGATTTGACAATGGTAGTTAGGAAAAACAGTAGTCATGTCTCTCGATCACGTTTCCATAAATTATCAACTGTAGACAAACCTTTTGATTGAATAACAGCAGCAGCATGCATGATTAAAAGAGAACAAAAAACAGAGCAAAATGAGAGAAGATAAAACTACCTCATGAGAAACAATGTCTTGTTTTGTTTCCATGCTGATAAAATCTGGATAGGTATGCATGCCTGCTGACGCATGTAAACCATGAGATGAACACTTTTCATGGCCAGTGTTATTAATACATTGAGCTGCATCATCACTAACTTTTTCAGTCAGAGGAATTGGTAAACTAGGGGTTTCAGGGATGGCAGACTGAAATTCATCTTTAGATTGACATGCAACAGATTTATCTTTATTTGGTTTCTTGTTCCTCGAGAAAAATAGACTAGAAACTTTCCCCTTTAGAGAAGATTTCACGCTCTTTGGCTTTGTCAGATCCTTTGGAACTTCAGTTTTGCCAGCATCAGGGGGTGAAACTTCAACATTGGGCCTAGCACCATGCACCGTGGTAGAGACAGGCAAAGACTTGGACCTTAGAAGAGTTCTAGGAGAATCAGACGTGCCATCTTCCTTATTTAAATGACTAGTGATGCAAGAGGTAGATCCTCTTGGTTGTTGTTCCTTAATACTAACCTCTTCCTCAGCTCTCATAAATTTCTTTGTATCCGAAAGCGCAAGCATCTCCCCCAAAGTGCTAGAGCTTCTCCGGGCATTTTTTTGTTCAAGAGCTCTCCCATTTGACGCCATCATGGCCCATCTTTCAGAAAGTCGCTTCTTTGCTTCTCTGCAAACAGATGACTCTGGAGAACAAGATGCACGGCTGAAGGAGGAAGTGGAGTAGGGGCTACCAAACCTATTGATGTAATCCCATGAATGTCTAGAAGTTGGTGACATGATTTCCGTATCACTTAGATTTTCCACTGCATAGTCATTTACTGATCTGTTAAATGAACTGTCATCACCAGTGTAGCCATTGGAATACACGGAAGAAAGAAGAGTTTCATCCCTCCGGTGGCTCATCAGGTTTTCACGCATGTTCCGAGTGATCAACTTTGCCACCTCTCTCGGTTCCTGACCCTCAACATCTTCAGGTTCATCATAAAAATCTTCACCATGTAACATTCTTGGTGGTGATGACGGTGGTGATACCAGAGCCTTGATGTCATGGATCTTCCCAGGGCTAGGTTTCAATACTACTATTCGAGTAGGTTGAGCAGGAGGATATTCAATAATCTTCTCATTGGAAAAGGCAGGAGAATATCCAAGATTGCTTTCCCACCCAGTAGCTTGCCCAGTATGTGCCTGTTGCTTTGTAGGTTTATCACTCTTCTTCCCTGACCCAGCAAACCTTTCATTATCAACCACCTTAGAAGGCCTAAGAACTGTGATGTGCTTTGTCTCAGGAGATGGAGGCATAGATTGCATGTCATGCAGATGTTGAGAGAACAATGAATTTGGTTCCTGCAGAAACTTGAGGAATAAGTCTTTATTGGAACTTAACACTTCTAGTGCATCTTGGAATTCCCTGGACTGGCGGCCCTTTTCATCTGTTGACAGACGTTTTGCTTCCATGAACTTCTGGCGAACAAGAGCCATCTTTTTTGTATTTACATTTTCATTGTGATTTCGTTTTTGAGGTGAACTGTGTCTCACCATTGTCTTTTGGGATTGCTGCCAGATTTCATAGACATCTTTGTATTCACTTCGCTCTTCGCGCGGATGACCTTCACTTGGCATCTGCTTGTCCAAACAACTATGATCTTCATCCCAAGACTCCACAAATATCTCAGAGTGACTTAAAGAACGCCTCGAATAACCTCTAGAGTGGCTTCTTTGTGCAGCAGCTGCAACAGGCTGCTGATGAGGGAGGGTATCAAGTCCCATCAACTTGGCAACCAAATTGGGTGGATTATGTTTAGATTCCACTTCTTTGGACATTTCTTGGGCAATGAGTGTCTTCATAGGTGTTGCATTTGCTTTCTTATTCAAGGAGCTTCTCCTTAACTCAGATACAATCTGCAGACCATACATAGATCAGTACACACTATATTGTAGTATCCTATAGTGCAGGTGTGAGAAATGCAGACAAGTTCTGCAAAGAATCTCTCCCTTCACCGGACTATGGTCGGTATTACAAATAAACAATTTCCAGTAGCTTACCATTTTATCCTCAACCTGATCTCCAAAGGGTACACTCAACATCCTTGCCACATCTGATTGACTCCTTGAGATTGAAGAACCTGCCAAACCACCATCTCCATGTCAGCAACAGCTGGCTTGACATAATATATAATGCAAGATGCACCACCAACAATAATGGAAAATAAACAGCCACCATTATTCCTACACAGGACAAGTTAGGAAGGATCTGCTCCTACGTAAAATAAAACAGGTCATTCAGACCCAGAAAGGTAATTATTCCTAGCCATCTCCTGCAAACAAGTTAAAATATAATGTGTTCCAGTGGTGCATGTAAGAGCTCCAAATCGAGTTAAGCAAACCAGAAGAGGCAAATCGAGATTCTGTGATGGCTGGAAAAGACAGAATGCCCACTAAAGCAGACAACAACAGATGCAAAACATGATATAAGACTCATTAATATTGCTTAAACAAACTGAATAACAAAACCGTCAAAACTGATGACTGAAGCTGTTTGAATCAGCAAATTGCGAAGCAGTTAAACAAATTAAAATCAACACCTACTAAAGCCAGGCAACAGCTGCTTGTCACGGAAACGAGAATCTCAACTACAGAATTTCAAGCAAGAACAATTTGGACAAAATAACCACCATCATGACGTGGCATCTGTGAGCGACAGCTGCTTGTCACGGAAACGAGAATCTCAACTACAGAATTTCAAGCAAGAACAATTTGGACAAAATAATCACCATCATAATGTGGCTTATCTGTGAGCAGCCTGTTTCCAGCGACCCCGTTGTTTAAATCAAAAAGATTCACCATCCTGCCCAAGCATCCTGGAAACGGTTTCTCTATACTCTGACCCTTTCTGTACTGCATCCCGTTCATCTCAACACCTACTGTAAAACACAATTCATCAGATCAATTGCCAGTTTAGCACCTCGTGAAAAAACAGCAACTCCAACTCTAAAACAAGACATCTGTTCAGAGACACAAAAAAGCACAGAGAAACAACATGCTGCTAAAATGATTGCATTAACAGATTAAAGGGGAAAAACAAAAGTGGGGTTTCTAAAAAGTTAAACAGAAACCCCAAATCTTATTATTGTCAATGATTGCATAGGAAAGACATGACATGGAAATTACATAGGAAAGACAGGAAATGAAGAAAGTAGCTTCTCCAAATCAGGCAAAACCCTCTGCAGACTTAGATCGATCAGAACCAAATGACAGTTTTTATCAAAACTTGAACTCACTACTACCTACCCTTCCCCTTCTTATCCCTCTTTCTGCAGAAGTGTGAGACCTCAGAAGATACCACTAATGATTTGGATTTTGCAGTGAAAGAAAAGGAAATGGGCACGAGAATCAAGTAAATCAATAAAAGAAACCGCTTGTTAAGAAAGTAAAAGAATCCAAACAAATCAAAACAAAGAAGCCACCTTGATTTAAGAGAAAAGCAAACCAAAAAGACAGCTCTCTTTTACTGCAAACAGTATTCCCTATTCCCATGTTCTGTCAATTTCTCCCATCAGTAACAAAAACAACACAAAACCCATTTTTGTTTTGAAAAAAGTGATCAAGAACCCAATTCAGTAAAAAAAAAAAATGAACTTCAGTCAAAAAAATTCAAAACGTATAGGTTTTAAAGCTAATCAGCTTCCAAAAGAGCTATACAGAGTCCATCCTTTGCAGCCATTTTCTTTACAGAGCCAGAAAAGAAGAGAAAAGGGAGTTAAGAGAAAAGGAGAGATCGGAGAAAGGGAGAAAAAAGATGAGAGGTGATGAACAGAAAAAAGTGATTGTGTGCTCTAAAAGAGCAGCAGCTGACACAATATACAAAGAAATTTCTTTAGAGAGATACAGAGATAGAGACCTGGCAGACGGAATCTGACATTCCGGTGGAATGTGACCGGAGATTCGCGCTGTAGAGCAAGGATGATGTCACAGACACAGGCACAGCGTGTGATTCTAGCAGAGAGAAGAAAAGAGACTTTGGTGTTTTGTTTTTTTGTTCACCGACTAGGAAGTGAGAGAGAAGGAAGCAAGTGTCGGACTTGAAATGGTTTCCTTAATTCTGATTTATTTACGTGTTTCGATTACGAGTTGGTTAACGTTCGATTTTACTTCGAAAATGTTTTTTTTTT
>NW_011499864.1:612292-639141 GCF_000495115.2 Populus euphratica | reverse complement strand
CGCGTTCTAGGCGGTTTTGCTCCGACCATTGATTCTCAAAAATCATGAGATTTGTTGATTGTTTTTGAAAATATTTTTTTTATTTTAAAATATTTTAAAATAATATTTAAGAATGTGTATTTTTATTCTCAAAAATATATTTTTTAATTTTTTAAAATTATTTTTCATACTAGTATATCAAACTCATTTAAAAACACCAAAAATATATTAATTTAAAATAAAAAAATAAATTAAATTTTTTTTAACAATACTTTTAAAAATTAAAAACAAACATAGGTTTTGAACTAGAAAAATAATGTGTATTTAGGAATGTGATAAAGATTGTGATTCAATATATTTAAAATAATATATCAAAATTATTTTTTATTTAAAAAAATTATTTTTAGTATAAACATATCAAAACAATATAAAAATATATAAAAATTAATTTTTTAAAAATTAAACTTTCTGAAAAACATGATTCTAACTACATTGACAAACACATCCACGGTCAGCGATGCATCCGGCGACCCTAACTTGTTGTGATCGGAAGGTTGAATCTCACTGAAATTTTTCCACGTCGTTCCACCTACCCTGTCCCCTCTTCCCTGGCCCGGAGGATACTTCTGATAATGGGGATTAAAAAAAATACATGTAGTCGTGATAATTATATATTAAGAAAGCATCAACTCGTCTCCTGGAGGACAAACTTCTTAATTGTCATGCATAAACAAGTAATTTAAGTTGCTCTTAACTTGTGGGTTTTGTAGTTTTCCCTCCTCGGGCTACAAGAGGATGAGATTCTCTGTTTTTCTTTTCCATCCGGCGAGGACGAGGACAAAAGAGGATGCTCCTCTCCATGTATGAATAATATATCCCACCTGAAAATAACATGCAAATGTGTTCTCAAATTCAACTGCGTGTAATGTTTCCAATATAAATCTTAAAATAATTGAATTTTATAATAAACTTTGTGTTAGTTGAGCATTCATCGGGTTACATCAATGATTAAGAGCTTGTTACCTATAGTATGGTTGGCTCGTTTCCCATTAGTCTTGGTATTAACCAGATTGGTAATTTAAATAATGCAATTAAAATACAGCAATAATAATTAAATTGACAAACAAGAACAATAAAAAAAAAAAACCTTAAAAAGAATAGACTTGACCTTAGCCTATTCGGACTGTTAAATAACCTAATGCTAACTTAACAGAAGACAAACTATAAAAATTAATAAACAAAGCTTTTATAAAAAAAAATATATATTATTTTAAAAAATAACAAAAAATAATCAAACTCAAGTGAAACTTCTAAACCTAGTTTAATCTATAAAATTTATAGCTTGTTAAATCCTAAATTCAGTTTCAATCAAGAAATTCAACCCTCAACTATTTTAATATTGAATGATAAAATTGTTGGAAATTATTAATAAAAAAACTTGTCATACCAAAAAAAAATAACAAAAAAACGAGGATAGAATTTGAGAGAAAAAACCCAGGAAAAAAATATTTTTAAATGATTTCAAATAAAATAAATATCAATTAAAAAAATGAGAATCAAATTTAAAAGATAAAAAATCATAAGGATGAAATTAAAAAAATATATAATTTGATAAATTATTTATAAATTAAAAATAGTAGAGAAGAAATTGAAAAAATTATAAAGTGCTGACTCTATATAATCAATCTGAAAAAAAAATCAAAAAATAGATAAAAAATTAGAAAACATAAACTAAAAAAAAAAAAAACAAACCCGAACGAATACAAAAAATAATCAAACTCAAGTGAAACTTCTAAACCTAGTCTAATCTATAAAATTTATAGCTTGTTAAATCCTAAATTCAGTTTCAATCAAGAAATTCAACCCTCAACTATTTTAATATTGAATGATAAAATTGTTGGAAATTATTAATAAAAAAATTTGTCATACCAAAAAAAATAACAAAAAAACGAGGATAGAATTTGAGAGAAAAAACCCAGGAAAAAAAATATTTTTAAATGATTTCAAATAAAATAAATATCAATTAAAAGAATAAGAATCAAATTTAAAAGATAAAAAATCATAAGGGTGAAATTAAAAAAATATATAATTTGATAAATTATTTATAGATTAAAAATAGTAGAGAAGAAATTAAAAAAATTATAAAGTGCTGACTCTATATAATCAATCTGAAAAAAAAAAACTAAAAAATAGATAAAAAATTAAAAAACATAAACTAAAAAGAAAAAAAACCCAACGAATCTTCTATGCTTGATATAATTTTTAAAACATACAACCTGTGAGATCCTAAACCTAAGTTCAATTAAAATGCTCAACTCTTAACAAATTTAATTTTAAATTATAAAATCACAGAAAAAATTAATAAAAAACTTGCAAAAAAAAAGAATAATTGGGATAAAATTTGATTAAAAAAACCAAAAAATGATGAAATTTGTAAGGAAAAATTAAAAAAATAATCCCAGATAAAACAAATAACAATTAAAAAAAAAGATAAAAATTATGATATAAAAAATCACATGGGATAAAATTGAAAAACATTTGCAATTTGATAGATTATTTATAGATTAAAAAATAGTAGGGGTGAAATTGAAAAAAAAATATGATGTGATATATTATGCATATATTAAAAACTAATAGGGATGAAATTGAAAAGTTTTTATAATTTTATAGTTTATTCTAAAATAAAAAAAAAGATAGAGACCAAACATGAAGGAGATAAAAATTAAAGGGGTTGATCTAAAATTTTACAAGGATATCGCAAGTCTCCATCACTAAAACAACAACACTTTTGATACAATTAAAAAAATAATCCCGGATAAAACAAATAACAATTAATAAAAAAGATAAAAATTATGATATAAAAAATCACATGGGATAAAATTGAAAAACATTTGCAATTTGATAGATTATTTATAGATTAAAAAATAGTAGGGGTGAAATTGAAAAAAAAATATGATGTGATATATTATGCATATATTAAAAACTAATAGGGATGAAATTGAAAAGTTTTTATAATTTTATAGTTTATTCTAAAATAAAAAATAGTAATAAAAAAAGATAGAGACCAAACGTGAAGGAGATAAAAATTAAAGGGATTGATCTAAAATTTTGCAAGGATAGCGCAAGTCTTCATCACTAAAACAACAACACTTTTGATACACGCATCATACTACCAAGTAAATGATCTTGGGATTTTCTAAACACCTCCCTATAAGGCGATGTTTAATAATCGAATGGCCTCGCACAAGCTGACTAAATGGCATGAGATACGTCTACACACTGGTGCATGCAGTGCAAGTGTTGGGAAGTTTTTTGTAAAATAATACGCATATAATAATTACAATAATATCCTTAAATAAATCTCAAAATTTATAACAAAATCAATATAAAATGATCAGAAAACATTTATGAGAAATTTATGTTGTTCTTGTCTCAAAAACACCAAAGTAATTGCATTATTCTGAAAGAAAAGGACAAAAATATCCTTAAGGCAAAAATATTATGATTTTTTATTCCAATATCAAAACAATAATTTTACCATGTATAAAAAAATATCAAATATAACCCATATAATATGTTGAGGACAATTATATCATTTAATTTTACCTCTTAAAACTTGGTGCACTGTTTATTTTCAAAGAAAAATTCATAATTATACTATTATAATAAATAATAATTTGTTTCTGGATACACAATAACTTAGTTTTTGTTTTTTTTGTTGACGATGTTTAGGTGCACCGACGTCATTCCTTGCCTGTATACACACAACATGAAGCACCAATGGAGGAGTGAAATACGGCCAAGTTTAATGTCACGAACATCCCATCTCTCAACCTAATGATCATGCTTTAAAATCTAATTAAAATTTTAAAAATTAATTAAATTATAGATATCAAACAAGATATGTGTTGCAAGCGTGCTACCTAACGTTTTTTTAAGACTCAAAACAGTATTACTTTGAAATTTTATTAAAATAATTATTACATTGGTAATCAAACTTGGCGAGAGTATTTAAGAATATGATAAAAATAATTTTAAAGTAATTTAATTGATTAGATTCTTGAATTTATTTTTTAATGATAATGAGTGTTTTAATTTTTTAAAATAATTAAAAATTTATATAATTATTAATTTTAAAACATGTAAAATTAATTGAAATATATGTAAACTGACTTGAATATTAATATTATTTAAAAAAAATATGATAAAAATTAATTTTTAGAGTGTCTACTAAAGTAAAATGTTTTTTATTTTTTAAAATTTATTTTTAATATTAATAAATTAATTTAAAAATATTAATTTTTTTAAAAAGTTACATTTTAATAAAAAAAAACACATTAAATTGCAAACCCTTGCGGGGTTTAGTTATTGCATGGTGCAGAATTGCAGCCTACAGTGGTGTGACCACCTAGCCAGAAATGTTGAACGACAAATTTAAGCAGTGACGCTGACATTAACCGTATAAATTGAGAGGTGGGATCTTTGGGCATTTATAGATGGTAGGAGAGATAGCTAGCTAGAAACCTACCACCACCCACTATCATTATCCTTACATAATAAAATAGTTCTTGCCCAAAATTAATGCTGAGGGCACAGCCCTTGATCTCAGCTTATCCAATATCTTTTTCATGGAAAAAAAAGAAGAAAAAAACAGAGAGAGAGAGAGAGAGAATCCAACCAGAAAGGAATTAAACCCACATGAATGAATTAAAATCCAGGAAAATCCAGCATTGTGTGTATGATATTTGTACAGGAGGGTTTGGGTTTCAAGAATTTTTTACCAAGTTCAAACTTTTTTACGTAGAAGAAAGAAGAGTTTCATCCCTCCGGTGGCCCATCAGGTTTTCACGCATGTTCCGAGCGATCACCTTTGACGCCGCTCTCCGTTCCTGACCCTCAACATCTTCAGGTTCATCGTCAAAATCTTCAACGTGTAACATTCTTGGTGGTGATACCAGAGCCTTGATCATGTCATGGATCTTCCAATGGCTAGGCTTCAATACTACTATTCGAGTGGGTTGAGCAGGAGGATATTCAACAATCTTCTCATCGGAAAAGTCGGGAGGATATCCAAGATTGCTTTTCTCCCACCCAGTAGCTTGCCCGGTATGCGCCTGTTTCCTTGTCAGTTTATCATTCTTCTTCCCTGACCCTGCAAATCTTTCTTTATAACCCACCTTGTAAGCCCTAAGAACAGTGATGTGCCTTGTCTCAGGAGATGGAGGCATAGATTGCATGTCATGCAGATGTTGACAGAACAATATTGAATTTGTTTCCCAGCAGAAACTTGAGGAATAAATCTTTATTTGAACTTCACACTTCTGGCGAACAAGAGCCATCTAATATATCTACTTAATTTGAAATATTTTCAAGAAATTTCATATCTAACTTTTCTTAGGAAAATTAATATTCATATCAAA
The DNA here is from genome assembly GCF_000495115.2 of Populus euphratica. Taxonomy (NCBI): domain Eukaryota; kingdom Viridiplantae; phylum Streptophyta; class Magnoliopsida; order Malpighiales; family Salicaceae; genus Populus; species Populus euphratica. The sequence goes on along the minus strand of NW_011499864.1, from coordinate 633,742 downwards.
CTTTTTCAGGGGAACGAATCTATTTCATATTAAACCTTTCAAAAATAAATTAAACCTCTCAGCATAATTATAAATTTGGTCTGCGTCAAGAGTTGGACAGTCAACCCAACTCTAATTTAGTCGGTCAACCTAGATTTTCTTTTTATCAAAATATTTGGATAAAAAATAAAAAAAACTAAAATAATAATGTTGTTCTTTTAAAAAATCAATTAAATCTCATTTTTATTATTTCCACTCAAGTTATGACCAAGTCACGGGAGTTAATCCACCGACTCCACTCATCAGCTCCATATGCGGTTATAAAATAGTAGTTTTTCGAGGCTTTCATGCTATCATCTTTACAATAAAAATGTATTTCAGCAAATCTAATATACATACTACTTAATTTGAAATATTTTCAAGAAATTTCAAATCAAATATTTTTTTTGAAAAAGTATGAAATCAAACTTTTTTTGAGAGAATAAATCTATTTAAAACTAAACCCTAAAAAAAAAATACAAATACGTTGTAAATGGCTAAATTTTATAAGGGATTGCAAATTTTCAATTCAAATTCAGTAGTCGTTATAATATCCATCATTTCTTATTTTTTACATGATTAAAAGGGTGTTTAAAAATGTAATAATTATTATTTTTTTAATATTTTGTATTTAAAAATACATCAAAATAATATATATATATATATATATTATTAACATATAAAAATAACAAATGTTATTTTTATATATCTCTTAAAAAATCAAAACCAATAAAATAAAGTTAACAAGAAATTAAACTAATTAAATATAGCCATGTAGAAGAAAACATGACATGAAAATTATTAAAAAAATATTTATTTATTTTATTTCAATATAATTAACTTTTCAAATGATTTTTTCCATTGAACTATATATAATAAAAAACTATATTTATATTATTTAAAATATTATTTTATCAATTTAACTCTTTAAAATAACATCTCCCAAGTTTTCTTAACGAGGAGATGTGAGATCCCATATGGAGAGTGGATAATGCATCATGGTATGCCGGCGAGTTCAACGAGGCTTTGTCCATCTATGTCACCAAACCCTATGCCCACACGACCACCGATACTAATTTTAAGCCGGCCACCGCCACGAGTAAATGCGATGCCTTGGTATTGTAGAAATCGTGAAGGTAAAGCGATAAAGGACAGGAAATAATATTTTTTAAATTTATTTTTTCGATATTATTATATGAAAGCCATTTAAAATCATTATTTTCAAGTAAAAAATAATTTAAAAAATACATTATATCACAAAAACAAACACCAATGAAGTTTCGTGTGTGATTGGACTTGACTCTATTTCGTGTGAATACTCTAATAAGGGAAGGAAACCTGTGGTTTTGCTCAGACGTTACCATCTGGAGGCTGGTAACTTCATTAGAAGGGAAGTTCATGCAGCTGCAATTTGGGTGGCTAGAAGTATGTACATCAAGTAATATCATCCAATAGAACTCTCTTTTTCAAAATATTTTTTAGGTAAAATTATATTGAAATAATTTTTTTAGTTTATTTTTAATACTAGAACAGTTAAAAAACATTAAAAAATTAATTTTAAATATATTTTTAACAAATTATATTAACAGTACACCCCAATATCAAAACACTCTTTTCAAGGATCTTGATAATTGAGAGGATGTTGTCGTTAAAAAAAAATTTGGAGTGGTGGCTCCCTTCAAATCAAATCAACTATGGCTCTCGTGAACCAAATTTTTCAAAAGAGATGACAGTAAAAGAGAAGAGATGACCACAAAAGAGAGAGACAATAAGACAAATGTAATGTTCCGATGTTTGACCCTAATTGTTTTTTTTTTTGTAAATAAAATAGATTAGCTGACTCGTGAACTCACAGTACTCACAGTATAGGATGTGGAATCACAATTCAAAATAACAAATGCTATTTTTATATATCTCTTAAAAAAACCAAAACTAATAAAATAAAGTTAACAAAAAATTAAACTAAAAACATGTCATGAAAATCATTAAAAAAATATTTATTTTATTTTATTTCAATATAATTAACTTTTCAAATGATTTTTTCCCGTTAAAATATACATAATAAAAAACTATACTTATACTATTTAAAATATTATTTTATCAATTTAACTCTTTAAAATAACATCTCCCAAGTTTTCTTAACGAGGAGATGTGAGATCCCATATGGAGAGTGGATAATGCATCATGGTATGCCGGCGAGTTCAACGAGGCTTTGTCCATCTATGTCACCAAACCCTATGCCCACACGACCACCGATACTAATTTTAAGCCGGCCACCGCCACGAGTAAATGCGATGCCTTGGTATTGTAGAAATCGTGAAGGTAAAGTGATAACGGACAGGAAATAATATTTTTTAAAGTTATTTTTTTTTATATTATTATATCAGAACTATTTAAAATCATTATTTTTAAGTAAAAAATAATTTAAAAAATACATTATATCACAAAAACAAACACCAATGAAGTTTCGTGTGTGATTGGACTTGACTCTATTTCGTGTGAATACTCTAATAAGGGAAGGAAACCTGTGGTTTTGCTCAGACGTTACCATCTGGAGGCTGGTAACTTCATTAGAAGGGAAGTTCATGCAGCTGCAATTTGGGTGGCTAGAAGTATGTACATCAAGTAATATCATCCAATAGAACTCTCTTTTTCAAAATATTTTTTAGGTAAAATTATATTAAAATAATTTTTTTAGTTTATTTTTAATATTAGAACAGTTAAAAAACATTAAAAAAATAATTTTGAATATATATATTTTTTAAAAAATATTAACAGTACACCCCAATATCAAAACACTCTTTTCAAGGATCTTGATAATTGAGAGGATGTTGTCGTTAAAAAAAAATTTGGAGTGGTGGCTCCCTTCAAATCAAATCAACTATGGCTCTCGTGAACCAAATTTTTCAAAAGAGATGACAGTAAAAGAGAAGAGACGACCAGAAAAGAGAGAGACGATAAGACAAATGTAATGTTCGGATGTTTGACCCTAATTGTTTTTTTTTTTTTGTAAATAAAATAGATTAGTTGACTCGTGAACTCACAGTATAGGATGTGGAATCACAATAATTTATCCTTATTTATTCTTTTGTTAGAATGATAGAGAGAGAGGGGGGGTGGGGGGTTGGGGGAGAGAGGCAACATCTCTCCGCTGTGTAAAGGGTAACCGGATATAAGTTTGTTTATTTTTTTGTTTTTATAATATTTTTAAAAAATTAATTTTTTTTATTTTTTAAATTATTTTGATGTGTTAATATAAAAAATAATTTTTTAAAATAAAAAATATTATTTTAATATATTTTTAAATAAAAAATAATTTAAATAGTAATCATAACTTCATTTCTAAACATTAATAATCAACAGGGTATTGTAAAATATATTAAAAAATATAATAAAAAGTTCACAAATACACATAGATTAATGAGATCTATAAACTATAAATAGATCCCATTTTTAGTATCACAATTTAATTATTTTTATATTTTAAGATTTTTTTTGACATTTAAATACTCTCATTTATTTCTGCTCTGATCATGGCTGGTGTCATCAAAGTAACAAATTCAACATGAGATTGCTCTTCACAAGAGGATTGAAGTCTTGACGTATACCAGTTGCTTGATTTTTATTTGAGTATTTTTAGATTGGGATTTTTTAAAAAAATATATTAAAATAATATTTTTTTTTTATTTTTTAAAAAATATTTTTAATATAAATATATTAAAATAATCTAAAAACCACATTGCTGTCATTCTGAACACAGATGAAGTAGCTAATATGACAAGTGACATCACCCATGACGTGAAAGCAGACTCATCAAAGCAATTTGCAGATCAGACTACTTTTTATAGCATTTTTCGAATATTTTCTAATCATGGAAAGTGACGAAAAGGCTTTATTGTAAATAATTCCTCGTGTAAAGTAGTTTCTTGTGATTATAATTCTTTACAGATTTGTATAGGCATGCATCCAAAATTCGGGACGTAGCAAGGATATATATATATATATATATATCAATTTTTTTTACTTATTTTCTTTAATTTTATAATTAATTTTCTCACAATAATACGAGACCATACTTAAAGTTAATGTTTGTTTCTGTATAACAAATTGTATTTCGTCTTAAAAATGCATTTTGCTTAGAAAACATTAATTTATTATTTTTTAATGATTTTGATATATTTTTAAATAAAAAAACATATTTAAAAAAATCATGCACTCTATTATTATATACACATATCAAATTTATTTTTATTTATTTGAAATTTAAATTTTTATTTGTAAGAATCTATAATAACAAAGGAGGTGCTTGAAATAGTGATAAATATTGCTTTTTAAAGTGTGTTTTATTTTAAAGCACATGAATTATTTTTTAAAATTGTTTTTGATATTAATACATTAAAATGGTTTGATACTATTTTAAAAAATATTTTTTTATTTTTTTAGGTTATTTTAATATGTTAATATCAAAAATAAATTTTTAAAAATAAAAAAAATATTATTTTAATACAATTTTAAATAAAATTCACTTTAAAAAATTATCATTGTGGCAATGACAAGCTTGCTCTAATAATATAATTACTTGTATGGAAATGCACTAACTTTTGTTTTTGAATGTTTTTTAAAAATGTATATGACTAGAAAAATATTAAATTTTTTTTATATTTTTATGATTTTTATGTGCTAGGATATAAAATAAAATTTAAAAATATTATTTAAAAATATTTTCAATTTAAAAAATATTTTTCATAAACATCATATACCACAGTATTAAACCACCACTGAAAATTATATTTGAAATGAGAACAGAACCGGAGTCAATTTTGTAGCACAGTGATGATTACTTTTTAAAATATATATTTATTCGAATAATATTTTTTTAACTCAACAGATATTAAAAAATAAAATAAAAAATAATTTTTTTCAAAACTATTTTTAATCACGAAAAAGGCTCCAAGGAAACGCGGGTACCTCGAGTTGGGGGGCTGTTGCAGGCTGCCTCTGTCCTTCGAAGATCTTTCGTTTGTTGGTGCCATCGATGGGGGGGTGATTAGAAAGGTACCCTTAATTAATATGGCACGTACCCTTAAGCAAGGAACCTAGTTTGCAGTCTAGGGATTGTTGATGGCGATGATGGCTGAGTGTACAGTGGGTTTACTTTTGGCAGATAACGAAAGAGGAAACAGGGCTTTATGAGACAGGTCGTTGCAAATTAAAGCACTCGTGTTCCTTAAAGAAAGAATGACAAAATCGGGAATGTATGACACGAGGATGCAAAGAAAGGATTCTATCAGAAATTGATGCCATGTTAGCTTAACGTTTATTTTTGTGACATGGCGTGATGTGATCTGTGTTTTACAATAATTATAGATTAGTTTTGTACGTATCTTGTTGAAAGAAATCTAGATTTTTTTAAATATATATTTTTAAATCACAAACACCACAATAGTAATCACATGAAGCGTGTTTATAATTATATTGTTTTTAAATCATAATCACCACAACTAAAAATTTGTAAAATATAAAAAAAACAAAAACCAAGTTAAAATTAATTCCAACTAACCAGTTTTAATTCAATTCGATTTGATTATTTTATAATAAATATTTAAAATTATATTTTTTGGAGCTTTTTAAAACTTTCTAATAGGTTTTTTTTTTCTAATTAAATTTTTTTTGTTCAGTTCGGTTAGATTTATTTCTCAATTAAACTAATTCAATTTGATTTTTTATTTTAGACTTATAAAATCAAGATCAAACCGAACTATTTTTTTAAATATTCTAATTGGTTTAATTAGTTTTTTTCATGATTTGGTTTTTTCTGTTATTTTTTCCTAGTTTTTTTAATTTAATCAATTTGTCCATTTTTTTGCTCACTCTTGGTAACCCATGTTACATTGTGGGCCAAGTAAATCTTTTTCTAATATACATACAAAAATTAAGTCCATACCAATGTTTTTAATGAAGTAAGAAAGATACAAGGTCTGAATTATTGACTTAACCGAGTTTAATAAATCTTATTAATTTAATAATATGATTTAAAAAAACATAGTAGAAGATAAGAAAAAAAGACAATAATTAATTATAATCAGGAGGAGAAGAAAGAAAAACTCGTTGAAGATTTATCGTCACTTCTTTATGGACACTAGTTAACCATCATGAATAACTTATCGAGATGGTTCAAACTTGTAGCCCATGAAATCATAGACCTGAGCTAAATTAAAATGCTTGATTTCCAATAAATAAAATGTTGGAGCGTTAATTAAAAAAAGGATTTATCTAAAAAAAATTAAGGCAAACTGAAATAACAATTAAAATACCAAAGATTGAATTGGTAGGAAAAAAAATTTTAAATGATGAAATTGTAAAAAATAAAAATAAAAATCATCTTAAATAAAATAAATATTAATTAAAAAATAAAGACTAAATCTACAAGATTAAAAAAATAAAATAATCTCAAATAAAATAAATAGTAATTTAAAGAATATAAACACAGTGAGAAAATAACAAAGAAGAAAGTTTGTTTTTATTTTTTGCAGAGATAATGAGAAAAAAAAAAGAAAGAGAGAGAAAAAAACAAAACAAAAAAACTACATACGTTAAACTAGACCAATATTTGAAACACACAACGCATGTAAATGAAGGGGAAGTTAAGATTAGTCTTTAAGGTTGTCCTGGAAGTCATCACATGACCACTAAATGAGCTATTCAAGAGGGTGCAAGGATATTTCATCTATTAGAGGGTGTGTGGTGCACAAAAGCTATTTTTTTTTAATAATATTTATATAAAGTCAATTACCAAATAACCCATTTATAAACCATATTATTACAAAAAATCTGATACGAAGAGATGCAACGACCCTCGTATCGAAGCTATAAAAAAATTGATTTTAATGGTAAATACATCATTTAACTATTTAGAAAAAAATAGAAAAAGATGATAGATCCAAATTTAAAAAATTTTGTTTTTAAAAGTGATATCTAAATTTGTTATGTTGAATAAAAGTGCAAAGACCATATTGCCTTTGTCCAATTCTTAAATGATTTTTTTGGCAATTTGAAAAGGTCTATTCTACCTTTAATGCAATGAATTTAGATTAAAAAACAAAATTATCATTTTACTATTATAATTTACAACAAATTCATTATTGATCCACGGTCGAAATCTGAACACTTGCAATGTTTTCATACATACACAAAGGCCCATTATACTATTATTGGCTAAACAAGCTTTGTACAGTGTTTTATATTAGGAAAAAAAAGTGGATATAAAGAGTTCATATGTGTACAGTACAAGCACTACAAAAGATGAGGTACAAGATGATGATGCCTCGTTTGATCGAGTGTTTTTCCTTACCTAACATGTGCTTTTGCCGTTGATTATTTCTTAGTGACCTCGGGGAAGAATCTATCATAGCAACTATAAAAAGAAATTAGTGAAGTCCAAGGAATGTTCATGGAAGAGGATGGAGGATACCTGTTCCACTCACAAGAGGCTCCCAGTGCAACCTCTGTTGCTGTACTCTTTCATGTTATTGTTTCAACCGTTCTTTTCACATCTCTTCACTCAATATGTTGCGGGTGCGATGCCAGGTCATTGGCGAGCTATCATGTCTCCCAGTAAATATTATTGTTGGGAAATTATTTTTTTAATTTAATTATAAAATTAAAATTAAAATTTAAGGATTACTGTGTTGTATTAAGATTATTAAAAATTTATTGTCTATAAAAGTTTGAATAAAGAATTTGTTATGTAAAAAAAAACACATCACTCTAGTATACCGTATTTAAGATAATATGTATTGTTATTTGATTTTTTTTCTAGATTAAGTTTTTATTTATTGTTCCTTTTCTAATATTCAAGACACATCTTTTTTCATGAGAGAATTTCTATCTTATCAGATTTTATTCTAACAATTATAAGATTTAAATTTTAGAATCACATTTATTTTACATTTTATATTTTTAATACTTGAAGTATACTCTATAGTGTAGTTTTACACCTCACATATATAAAAACATATATTTAAACCCACACCCCCCCTCCACACACACAAACACTATTATAAACCGATTATAATATTTATTTTTATTTTTGTCATATAAAACATGAAAAAAATATTTTTTATGTTTTATAAAAACATGCTTGAAAAACTTTTTAGGATTTGATTGTATGTATAAAAATATTATTTTTTTTAAGGGGAAATTGATGTAAAAATTTTGAGATTTTTTTTAATTTTTTAAAAATATTTTAGAGAAAGTCAAATATTTTAATACCAAATTTATATCTTACAATATAAATATACAACCCGATATTATATAAAATTAATATAAAAAAATGTGAAAAGATCACAATTTTTTTTTGAAAGGTTTTTGTTTTTGATTTTTTAATTTAATATAAAATATTATTATAATAAAATATTATTAAATATATGGGCTACGTTGACCTAAATAACTGGGTCAGACTTAACTCAAAAAGAATTTGGCCTATCTTAAATTAAAAAAGGGTTAATCTTCAATCTTATACTTTTAATTATCTTTAATTTTACTTATTATTTTAATTAAAAGAGATCATTTTTTATTTGATTTAGTTTTTTAAAAAAAGATAACCAAATTAATTTAAAAAAACTAAAATTGAACCAAAACCAGTTTAAATTGACCGGTTTTGGTTAAGTTTGCTTTTTTAGACAAAATCAGTTCAAACCATTTTGTCCAAAAAAATAAATCAATATAACAATTTTTTTAATAATAATAAAAATCATTTTTAATCTAATTTTTCTACAAAACAATCAAGTTTTTTTAATTCGGTTTCCAAAAAAATTGATAACAAAAACGAATAGCGGAAACTTTAAATGATACTAAACGAACCATGTATTTTTGGTTAATTCATTTTTTAAGTAATAATAAAACTGAATCTAGAATACTAAAATGCTTTAGTTTTAATCCAATTAAGAAGACATTTGATGTCTTTTTTCAGAATGAAGAAGGCATTTCATAAATCGCATTTAAACTTTCTTATAGGGATAGAAATGGATTGAAATAGAGAAGAATTTTATTCCACTCGATTCCAACCTCGATTCAACTAGTTTGAGCTAGTTGAAAGATTTTTTTTCTAACTTGTAGATATTTATTGAATGATTGAATTGATTAAATTTTTATATTTTTAAATAATAAAATCTAAAATTAAAAAAAATAAATTATATTTTCATCAATGAATTATAAAATCTTAAAATAGAGTTTAAAATTGAAAGTCATGCATAAAACCATTAAAATATATCATAAATAATAAGATAAAATTCACACTACCGAAAAATAAAATTATAACTTCTTAAAATAAAAAAAATAGTTTCAAAAATTAGATAGAGATTAGGTAAAGTGATGGTAAGGTGAATCCACCATCCCCTCGTTAGTTTTGGTGTTTTGGACACTCCCTAGTTATTTAGTGTTTAATAATAATAAAAAAAAAAACAGTAATAGAATTGGAGACCCATCAATAAATGAGTTCCAAAATGTTGTGAATGTGATAACTTCCCAATCTTTTTTTCTTTCTTCTTACACCCTTGAACTCTTAAAAAACTAAAATAACCTTCAATCAATGTCGTTTCATGTACACAAAGTCATGAATAGCAGAGAACTTCTTAAATAAATTATAACTAATTTAACAAAATAATAAAATACAATTTAATATCACATTATTATATTTAAATACACTAATAATCATAATAATGTAATTTAAAAATATAAAATTAATATATATATTTTTAATTATTTTATTATCGACTTCATTTTTAAAAGGAGTTTCAAAAATAAAACTCTGAATTTTTTTATTCAATAATAATTTCAAGTAAACATATATTTTAATCTGGCCAACCATAATTAAGAATATTTTTTTAAAATTATAATTGTAAAAACTATTATAATATCAAATACAATATAAATCTGATAAATTTTTATCTGCATTCCTATCAAACCGGATAAGAATCGAATGAAACCGAGTATGGAATGACCTAAATCTCATTATGCAAATGCCATTTTTTGCCTTCAAGAAAGATGGAATAGAAAAGGGGCCCGAGTGGATAGGCTACTCAAGGGAGCCCATCGTCCGAGTTACAGAAGGGAAGACATGTAATCACATTATCCAAAGGAAAGAGATATGGTGCGTAAGTGGCAGCAGCCTAGTGGAGGAAAAGATTGGAATTAATTTCCAAGATGAGATAATTCTGTCCAAAAAAACCCAAGAAAATCACTTCATTAATTCCAAGCCTCTCCATCTCCACTTCCTTGTCTTCTGCTCAACCAGAGTATTTGGTTGCCACACTCCATCTATCATCAGGAAAAGAGAGACAGACACACAGACAACATGGCTAGCTGCAACATGGCATCAGCTGCTTCAGGATTTGGGTTGACACCAACTGTTGCAACCAATACAAACTCAACTTCTAAGCCGACCATGTTGTTTCTCTCTTCAAAGAACAACAACAAGAACTATTCGAGGCTTGTCGTAAGGTCAGCTGAAGAGGGCGCATCACCACCTGCTGCCACCACAGAACCAGCTGTAGCTGAAGCTCCAAAACCTAAGCCACCACCTATTGGACCCAAGAGAGGAACCAAGGTCAGTTATCAAACGTTTCCAGTTCCTATACTTCTGATAGCTAAAATATGGGTCGAGGTATCCCGGAACCAGGACTCTTTCTATTCTTCCATGTTATATCTCAATTGCTGCTGCTAAAATCGAATTCAGAAAGCCACAAAACACTAGTGTCAGTTGAACTACAAGCACCTGTTTTTCTCTTATTCGCTTGAAAAATACCAAATTTACAGTGTTAGTAGCATCATAAAGAAGTCTCACTGACAAAGTACATCAAATTGTGAATTGCTAGAATGAGTTCAGTCTCAAGGGCTACCTCCACTGAAAACAACCATGCTTTTGGTCTTGATCATCTAAGATGTTAAATGGGGGTTTTGAATTCCCTTCTCATTGCTTAGATTCGGACTTGGCTGTGACAAGCAAACAGTTAGTTGTAAGTAAAAATAGTGGTAACATTTCTGATCCAGTCACACTACAGGTGAAGATACTGAGGAAGGAATCCTACTGGTTCAATGGCGTTGGATCCGTAGTAGCTGTTGATCAGGTAATACCATCTCTCTCCTCCCTAACCTTTTTTTATCTATTTTTTTCATGGTTATTTACTATGGATTTGGATCGGACAGGACCCCAGGAGCCGCTACCCGGTAGTGGTTCGATTCAACAAGGTTAATTATGCAAATGTATCTACAAACAACTACGCCTTGGATGAAATCGAAGAAGTAAAATGAGAGTGATGTTTGTGCATTGTAGTTTTGGTTTTCTTACTACTTATCCCACTCTCTACCTTAAAGCTTTGTATGTTTCATGAATGTGTATCATACTCCACCACTGTGATTCTCTATTCTTCCTTGTTATATCTCAATTGCTGCTGCTAAAATCAAGTTCAGAAAGCCACACAACGTAAGTCCTTATGTTGCACCAACTGGCTGCAATTTGTACTGATTTTCTGACCACAATGGAGTCACAATCTCTATCCTGCTTTTCCGAAAGAGAGTAGGGTTGATAATTCTACAAATCTGGTTAAATTGTATGGTAGAGGTGATAAAATGTGGAAATTTGAGTCAGTAAGGAGCTTCATAACACAATCTGTGATGTTTCTTGAAGAAAACAAGGCCTCTTAATAATTCAGAAATCATCATAGGAAGAAACTCGATGAATAATATGTGCTGAAATCGGATAAGCTTGTAGACTCGTAGTGCTTTTAGATTCTTCGTTTCCCTCTGTTATGTCCGTACAAAGTACATATGAGCAGCGATGAAAACCAGAATCCCGAAATGCAAAAAACCCTTAAGCTTATGCAGGCATCGATGCCATCACTTCCAATTTATTGTTCGAGGCCATAAGCTTCGTACATATTGTTGGGCAGCGAGTCAATCTGGAAATGCATGCTCCACTATGTGAAATGAAAATCCTGACAGATGTACTGTCCAGCCCTGTGGAAAAAGAATGAAATTGTGGAATCCATAGAACAAATTAGTAATGGTGGTGAGTCGTGACAAGTCCAGAATTTTCAGAAGAAAGATCAGCGAGGTCAGCTGCAGCAGTTTGGTTTAAGTAAAAGAAAAGGAAAAAAAGGTTAGACCTAAATTCTGCTTGGATTTAAGAGGTGAGGAGAACAAGATGTCAAGGATTCAACAGAAAATTGCTTCTGGGCAAGGACATGTGATAAAAGTAGATGTTGCAGTAGAAAAATGTATGATCACCAGCAATAACTGCTCTCCTGCTCTAGTTCATTATTTTTTGCAGGGGTAATCAAATATTTTGTTATGTAAGTATTGCTGTGAGCATGGAGATAATGTATTCCACAGTAAATGATGATCAGCTAACCCAGGGTTTCTGGAAAAATAGAACTATTTAAAGAACTTTTACAACCATGCCATCAAGAAGACCTGACCGCATTCCTTTTGCTGGTGGCAGTTGGGCGACGAAAGCATTCCAAGAAGTATAACCAGCACCACTTCTATGGACACGGCCATCCATACGTAGAGACGAATACCTGCAGGACGGAACTTACTCAGAAAATGAAGATTTATAGTGCAAGCACCATCCTAACTTCTATATACAAATAAAGGGAAAACAGAATGTTAAGGATCACACAAATAGAAAGAACATCACAGCAAATAGAAAGAAAACAGTCGCACGAGATAAAGATTTTACGTGTTTCATCTATGTCAATATCCACAAGCGAAGAAGAGAAAATTTCACTATAATCAGAACAATACAAGTTTGGAGAACTTTCAACAAGTGCACTTGATTGTCTCTGCATACAACAGATTGTCCTTTTGTTTTGCCACAAACACGCACACATACTCATATATATAGCACATTACAGAAGAACTGATTTCTTAAAGCATGCTTCACATTCTCATAACCATCTGACATAGTGCAATGTAAAGATATTCATGCCGTGAGAAGAAACTGATTTGCAAGAGTTAATCCTTGCATTATCTTGCACTAGAAAAAGTTGAGGGAATGGAAGAATGTATACATGGGAGATTCAGGGAAGATGCCAGCCAGCTTCTTCTGTTCATCTAACTAGCTGCAATTTGATATGCATGGAATCACAACGAGAGAGAACAAAACTTGAAAACAACAAAGAAACATTTTTCTGGCATGATTTCTTACTGAGACCATAGAGCAAAAAATTTGATTTCAAGGTATTATGGGCTTTGACACTAAAAGGTGTAAAATATGAGTACATTCAAGAGGAGTGCTTGTGCATTGCGAGAAACCCATCTCGGAATCACCTGTTATTCTTCAGTGCACTGAGGAGATATGGCCGCACAATCCTTTGGTCCCACAAGACGCTATTTAATTATGCGAGAGGTTTTACATTGTTAAATAAATATTGTTAAATAAATATAGAGTTGTATAGTAATTTATTATTTATTTATTTTTTAAAAGTTGAGGTGTTCTAAATCATATGTTGTTTAATTTTTTAGTTTCTAATAGTAATATATATGAATTATAAGTGAAAAATCTTTTAAGTTTCTATTTAAAAAAGTGAGATTGCTATATTTAGAATACTAACTTTTTATTCTATAATTTGTATAGTTTTTATGTTTAATAGACAACAACTGAAAAATAAAAGACATAAATTACTATTTATAAAAAAATTTAAAAACCTCTATAAATTAGTAAAATATCAATTTGTTTCTTAAATAATATTCATATATTAATTCATGATAATTTTAGAAATTAATTAACTCAATTAAGTCCTTACTAGATTTTTCTAGGTCTAGATGTATTAATTATATTCTAGTCCTTAATTTCTAAAATATATTTTAATCAAATCATATTTAATTAAATCATCCTACTTTAATTTCTGACTAATAATTCTTAATGTATGTGACCCATTAGGTTCTTAAAATGGTAGTCCAAATATAAATTATAATTAAATAAATTAAATAAATTAAACAATTTAATTTGTTATTAATTCAATAATTTTTTAATTTATATCTGAAGTTCAGATGTATCGTGTAGTAACATGTTATGATCTCCAAATATTAGAAAATTCATAGGTGATTTGACTTAATTTTTAAGTGGTTGGTTTCTCAGTGCAGTTAATATCTTTTTATTAATAGATTTAACACGCTATATTAAATCATGTTTATTCTCTATGTAATAGTTATTGATTGTTTAAATAATATTTAAAACTCTTTTCAACTTTCATTCCATCTTGACCAATGATTTATCAGTCAATATTATTTTAAAATAGACAGAACATTTTTCTTAATTTACAGAAGATGATGAATCCTCTCTTGATCATTCAAATACTTCCATATAATTCATGTTATACCCAATATTTGCCCATTCATTATATCGATTAATATAACATATAACAAGATCAAGACATAATATTTTCTATATAAGATAACTTAACAATCTGAAATCTAAGAATCACTTACACAACTGTCACGTGAGCCTTTACATAGATATAAATGTTCTTTTCATATGGAATTCTTATGTGGGTCGGTTTAGTATACTTGTTTTATGATAAGCACCTACATATTAATTTTAGATATCACTTATACCTTAACTTACGAGAATAATTACTTCCTATAATAAAAAATGAACATAATATGTATTAGTTTCTACGAATTTAATAAATATCTGGTATTTAAGAGAATATTGACTAAGAACATTTTAGAAACAATGCTTTGATATAATAAAAGTTTTGTAATTATAACAATTTTATAATTTCTTTGTAAAATATTTTTGTTCTATAAACTTTATTTTTACTCTAGATTTATAAATCAAATATTAGATTTGTTACTCTAATATTATATAAATATTAAAAATAAATTAAATTTTTATTAATAATAAATATATATTTTTATTAATATAATAATATCACATATAACTAATCAATTAGTTTACTACGTGGTGGCAATGAAATGATGGATTGCATGGTGGCTTTAAGCCATTGAAGAAACCGTTTATCTTCTCTTGATTAACGAATTATAAGAAAAGAATTGATGGAGGGCCAAAAGTCAAGAGTTTTCTATATTTTAAGATTATCAAGTCAAAAGCAAACATTTCTGAACACTTACAGGTTAAATTTTATAATCTGGTCAAGCAAAATGGAGTTGTTATTAGTCAAAGCAGCCTGCAGGGGGGAAATTTAAATAAATCTTTGAATCAAGAAACGTAATTCCCAAGCAATATCATCCTACCTGACCACTGTAAACTGAGGTGGGGAAGGCAGCATCCTAGCAAAATATGGAAGAAGTGAAGCTACTAGGAGCTTGGCCTAGTATATTCAGTTACAGAGTTCTTTGGGCTCTGTAACTCAAGGGAGTCAGTTATGAATTTGTAGAAGAGAATCTCTCCATCAAAAGTGAGTTGCTTCTACAGTATAACCCAGTTCACAAAAAGATCCCGGTGTTAATCCATGGTGGAGAGCCAATAGCAGAGTCCACTATCATTCTTGAGTACATAGAAGAGACATGGCCACAGAATCCCTTGCTCTCAGAAGATCCTTATGAGAGAGCTATGGCTAGGTTCTGAACCATGTTTGGAAAGGACAAGGTATATACCTCCCTTACTGATCTGAAGTCTCTTTTTCTTTACTTGTCTGTAATTCTGTACATGTTTGTGCGCTATGGAGCCCAACGTCTTTTGCCTTCTTTCAAACTGTTGGAGAGGAACAAGAGAAGGCAACAAAAGAATTCAAAGAACTGCTAGGAATCATAGAAGAGCTTGGCCTTGGTGACAAGAAATTTTTTGGGGGTGACAAAGTTTGAATGACTGACACAGCCTTTGGATGGATAGCTGGCTGGCGTCAACCCATGGAGGAAGCAGTTGGTGTCAAGCTGCTGGAACCTGGTAGCTTCCCTCGTTTACATCTATGGAGTCAGAATTTCAAGGAAGTTGCCATCATCGAAGAGAACCTTCCTGATTATGATGAAATGTTATTTCAAAAGTCTAAGGCAGATGTTTATGGCACTAGCAAAATCATAGACAATTATTTGTATTTTTCCACCTAGATGGATGCTTCTAGTAATGAAGATTGAAAACTTCCATCGCAGGAAACATCATATATTAAATTTATGTATGATTATAGTAAAGAGTTTATTTAACTTCAATTATAAGCCCTTATGCCTTGTGTGGAGCCCACTTCGTTTCAGCCAGTTTGAGGTGAGATCAGAATGAGATGTTACCACTGCAAGAGCAAGAGCCCTAAACATGATTGCAACTACCACTTCGAAACCAGAGAGCTTCTCCTTGAGATGCAAAGTCCTGAGTTGATGGAGGCTAATGCACTCCAATGCCACGTTTCAGTATCACACATCCACAGCCAGCGGAAAACCGTTCTTACATCCATAGCCTCTCGGCGGGTGCTGGTGGCCTCACTGGGCTAAACGCAAGAGCAATCCACTTAGCATTGAAACATTGCCACGAGTTTTGACGTGGATGACTATTAAACAAGGCTCACAGTGCATTTATGTAACGACTTTTGTGAATTCAATATACAATTCAACGAAAGAGATCCATATAAATAACTTGAAATTAAATCTATGTCAATGAAGTAAACAAAAAAAGGCCATGAAGAAGCAGAAATGTGGTGTGGGGTATCTTCAGAAACAATCTAGGGTTGAGCTTGGGAATTGAATTCTTCATGGACAAATGACAAGGTTCTTCAAAGACAAATGACAAGGTTCTTCATGGACAAATGGCAAGGCTAACCCTGTGACTTTTTAGCATTAGCTTCTGACAACAGCGGTTCAAGTTCACCTTTCCGGTATAGTTTCACAGTATCTGCGTGAGGACATAAACCAGACATCAGAGTCGAAACTTGGCCTGCCTTTCACATAGCATCATGACCACCAAGCGAACCTCAAAGAAAATATCAATGCCTACTTAAAGGAACTGAAAGTTCATTCAAATACCCAAATCTATTACACATCCACAATTAAGGCGAATGGTGTAGAAAATACGCAGTTGATTCATTAACAGAACATCAAATATATTTAATCAAAATCTTGGGAAGCTTGTGGACAGATGATATTCAGAGAAACACAGCTGATTTAGAGATTTTTAAGAATCTGTGGAGAAAAGATGGTTTGTTGACACTCGGGAACTATCTTATGAATCATTGGTATCCTTAACATGCAATCATAGTAAATTAATTGAACAAGATAATTCTTAAAACAACTACAAATAATACCTGTGCAGCCACCAATATGATTGCCCCCTGATCATGTAGAAAAACAGAAATGTGAGCATCTGATGGCAGTGAAAATCGAATAAAAGGATAGAAACAATAGGGCCTAAAAAAAAAAGGAATGGATAAACTTTTCATAGTTAGACAGGGAAAAAAACAGAAAGAGGAAGGAGTATTCCCTTGTTTCTTTTGACAACATAGAGGAAAATTTCTCAGGAGAAAGGTGTAGATCATCTAACTCTATATGCAAATAGAACCTTAACTTAGAATGTATAATTTGACATAATAATGCAACTACAATATACTATTTCTTAAAACTATAAACAAAAGGAAACACATAACATTCTGGTTCATTTTCACTTTCTACTGAAAAAAAGGGATTCATTTTCCAGTCATGTTTTTGGGACAGGTGATTCAGAATTCACATTGACTTATAAATTTGTTCACTTTGCACCGCTGCTAAGGTTTATACCAGCTAAACAAAATCTCCTACCATTTTGTTTCCCACAACACCTCAACTACCCTAAAGGAACAGTGAACTGTTTGCACATAAATCCAAATTTTCAGGTTTAAATATTCAAATTAGTCCATAATTAAGTAGATATCACCACAAACACTCAGATATTTGTTTGATGTTGGAGGCAGTAGCCTCCATTGAAGTACAATAACAAGAACATGCTAGAACATAAGGAATTGTCATTGAAAAGAGCAGCAAGGTATGAATGAAGCCTTGCTATTACCAATCTGATTGAAACAACACAGATCCAAATCTCACAAGAAACATTTCTATGTCGGCCAATTATAATATGTTATAATAAGTTACGCATCAGCATGAACAAAGAACTTATTGCAGTGGAAATAAATTACAACACACTTCCACACACACCAAACAAAATCATCTTGCTCTCATCAATTTCATTAACCACATCAGAAAGAATTGCTACACCTTTTTCACATGTCAACATAAACTTTCACTCCATTAATCCTAACAAAGAAGAACAAAGACAGACACCATGCCAGTTTCCTGAAATCTGCATAATCACTGAAAGCTACAAACAAACGAAATAGTCTTCCTCCTACTACTCAGTTAAAGAATAAAGAGTAAAGCACCACTAACCAATAAACACATTTGGAACAGTGTGTTGGCCTGTGAGCCTCTCTAATACTTTCTGTATCTGGGGTCCTTGAGCGCCTGTACAAAATTAAAAAATTACACAAAAAAAACAATTTTCACCAGTTCAAAACCTAATAACCTTATATCAAATTTCCCAGAAAAAGATCCAATGCATAAATGGAAAAAAAAATGTTAACTTTGTACTGTTAAAATTTGTAACAACTCAAATTTATTGGAAGAATCTAAAAATAGCCTAAATCACGAGTTATCCTATCCAAGAACCAGCAGCACCTAATAAACAAGAAATCAAAGAAAAAAAATATCAAGTAAAAGAGAAATGAACCAAACATACCTAATGCGTCCAATTCAACGACTAATGGATCCACATTTAGCCTCTTGAACAAAGACTTCACCTCAGAAGAATACCTTCAATTATACCCATATGAAGAAAACATTAAAAACTCAAGCTTTCAAAAAAAAATTGAAAATAAAAATAAAAATTTAGTAAGACATGTAGAACTCACGAACACCAAGTTTTGGAGTAAACTACAACTGGGTTCTCAGCCACAGTCTTCTTGACGGCGTCTTCGAGCCTGGATCCAAAGGAAGAAGAAGGTGAGGAGGAGTCCGTAGCTCGAGCCGACATGGGTCTGTATCTTTTTGGCCCATTGATGCTAAGGATCCTGCTGAAGGTACTAGTTGTCTTGAGGCTGCTGCTGCTATTGTTGCTTAATTGAGTTGAGCAAATGGGGACGCCACGAAGGGAAGAGAGAGTGCGAAAAGATTTGAGAGGAAGAGCAGGTGTGAGATTTGTGAGTGTGTCTGCCATTGTTTTTTTCTTGCAAGATGGATGGCTTAGCGTGAGCTTTTTCTTATGGATCAATACGTTAGCTGATGTTTGCTTTGCTTGGATTGCATTTCTCCTCTGGGTCCTTTCTCTTCATGTGTTTGTATTTATTCTCTGCTTTCTAGGATCTAAACCTAAGACGGAAAATGAACTCCCAAGATCTAACTCTTTATATAGTGTCTTAAAGTATAGTTTTAAAACCTTAACTTGGGAGTGGATTTGACACAACGATTGGGCGAGTTAATTTTATTTCTGGTTAAAAAATTAAAATGATATTATTTTAATTAATTATTTAAAAAAAATCAATAAATTTTTATTAATTTTTACTATTTATCGAGTTATTACTAACTCGAGCTCTGAACAAATTTAATCAAATTAAGTTATATTTTTATTTTTTAAATCAAACTAGTTCAAATTCTAGACTATCTTGTAGACTAGTGCAAGTTTAAAACTATATTTTTTATTTAAGAAAAATATATAAATTGAGTGAGAGTATAAGCTTAAAAGGACTCGGGAAGAATTTAATTGCTTGTAATTTTACAAATGTTTTGTGAAGTATTAATCATTTGGGTGAAATTTATTTTAGAATTATTATTTTTATTATTATATTAAATAAATAATAGGTTGAGATTGGCACACCTTATATTTTTTTTTATTTTGATTTTAATTTATTAACTATGATATACCTAGATTAGAACTTTTTTACAACTATCATTATTGAAAATCCAACTTTTTAACTAATAAATTAACCCAAAAGACTACTAAAATAATTCTTTTAATCTCTCATACAACATTTTGATATAAAAATATTGAAAACTGATAAATAGCAACGAAAACATCTTAGTAATTACTAATAGAATTACCGATATAATAAAAAATTTATAAAAAAACTTCATCGACAATTCTGTCTGAAATCTAACATGTCATGATTTATTAATGAAATTGCCAACAAAATATTTATGTTGACAAATATGAATAAGTTATAACCAACAACTCCCATTCTTATTCTTTTTTCTCCTGCCAAAAAAAATACTAATAGCCCCTTTTATTTCTCACAAATCTAACAACTTCATATCGTCATCGTTGATCTACATCTATATAACTAGTGTCATCATCCATTGTTGATTTTTTTATGAAGTTTCAATACATAAAGTAACCAAACTCGTCTATTTTTTTTGTAACTCATTTATGTTTCATGTTAATTGCTTGAAATTTCTTATAACATTTGTAGTTTTCTTGTATATTTAAGTGTTTGATAATTTTTTTTAGAAAAAATTATCATACTAATGTATAATTTATATGCTAGGATTTGTTTAGGATATGAAAAAATAAATAAATTTTGTTATCATTTGATGAAATGAAATTTGATTTTGTAATTTAAAAATGTTATAAGTGAAGAAATGATAGGTTATTTTGATGGATACCAATCATATTTTGTTAATTTTTATTGTGAAACTGGCAATTAGGAAAAAATAATTTTTTATAGAATTGATAAAATTAATATTATTTTATATAGGTTTCATAAGTAATAAATGATCGTTCTTGAATATATCGAGATTCACTTAAAAAAGATTGTGTACGCAAGACCATTTTCAAAGGATTGAGGGTTTTATTAATTTATATTTTATAAACCAAAGAATATCAGTGCAAGTGAAATTAAATATCTATGTATGAAGTGTAGAATAAAAAGTCTCATTATAAAGATGTTGTAATGATGCATTTATTTAAAAAAGGATTCATTGAGAAGCACTCATTTTGATATGCACACAGAGAACCTTATGTTCCTCACGAAACCATGTTATAAAGGATGATTGACTCAAAATTATAGTTCTAGCAACATACATGAGTTTGCAGATGATAATAGTAATCCTTATAAAAGTATGGTGATGGATGCAATGAGAATGAATCATGGTTATTTAAATGAATGTTCACGTAACATCCTTTTAGATGGAGAACTAAATGTAGATATAGCTAGGTTTGTTAAACTTTTAAAAGACTTTGAGGAACCATTATAATATTGGGTGCACAACTTACAATAAAGTATCGGTCATTGCATGATCATTTACCATCAAGTCAGATTATAGGTTAAGTAAGGTTGATGACACGACTAAAAGATTGTTGTCTTCTCCCAAGTGCAGGAGTGTCGAAGTAATAAATAACCCGGCAAGACCGGGGTCGAACCACAAGGAGGTTAATTGTACAAATTATAAACAACAATAATA
>NW_011499864.1:530678-605038 GCF_000495115.2 Populus euphratica | reverse complement strand
AAGTACTAATCAATTATTATAAATCATACTTTAGTTAATGAGTTATTGATACTTCAAGTGCAAAATGATGATATAAAACCATGATAAAAATGCACTTTTAAGTACTAATCAGTTGATCATTATAGCAAAATTGAATGAGTTAAAAACATATTACCATAATGACATGAGTTGAAAGAGAACTTCTATGTTGTAAAATCTATAATGAAAACTCTTGGCCTAGGATACCAAAAATCAATATATGTCCAAACTTTTGCATCTTTTACTACAGTGAATATAGAAATTTTACCAAGTGCAAAACCTATCACCATGCTTGGTATAAACCTAATAATGATTGAGAAAGGATATTTGTCGCATATAAAAAACTAAAATACTTTTCAATCACTCATAGATTGCAAAAGTTATATATGTTTCCAAAACCTACTAAACATATGACATACATCATCACATGATACAATAGATGGAGTTATGATGCACCCTTCTAAAAATAAAGCTTTAAAATAATTTAATAGTGTGCATCTTTAATTTTTAAAAGAACCATGAAATGTATGTATTGGCTTGTGTATAGATGAATTTAACTCATTTGGATTCTTTGTTGTAGCATATTCTTGTTAACCTGTCATACTAACAATTTACAACTTGCTCTTATGGATGAATTTGAAGCTATAATTCATGTTCTTGTTTATGGTCATATTTGGTCTTTATAATCAAGGTAGGAATATAAATATTTATTTTCAACTGTTGATTGATGAGTTAAATAAGTTATAATCACTCTGGTCATTGACATATAATATATTAAGAAAACATAATTTTCATATGTAAACAATATTAATATGGATTATAAATAATTTTTCTATTCATGAGATAGTTTCAGTTTGGAGCACACATAAAAAATTAACTTATTCATATTATATGGAAAATAATAAAGTTTTTACCTTAATGAATAAAGGTACAAACTTATTATTATGGATATAATGTAGTCAATTGTTGGCTTTAAAATGCTTGGAGTTGTTGTTATTGTGGATTTATAGTGGCTAGGGGATTATAACAAGCCAAAAGAATTTATAAAAAAAAGATATAATTTCTAACGGATGTGCAGTCTCATTGGCAAATTATAGTATGTTTGAGAATTGGTAACAAAAATGTTGAAGGATATGCAATCTCATCAGCAAATTACAGTAAATTTGAGCATTAATGACAAAATTGATGATGAGATCAAAAATATTAAAAATAATTAAGATTTTATCAATGATTTCATAGATGTTTGTTGACGTATTAATATGCTTACAGAAACACTGATATGATTTTCATCCATGAATTTAGGTTATAACTTTATCTTATATTTTCTTTCATTTTTATCTTAGTTATATTATTGTCTAAAATATAGCCACTCTTCTTTCTCTCAAAACCACTATCCCTAACACGCCTCTCTCCTCGCCTCACCCAACAACTCTCTCTCACTATTGGCCATCATTTCTCTCTCATCATTGCACATCCTCTCTCTCTTTTTCTCAATCTTTTAAAGGTAAGTTTTGTAATCTCTGGTAAGTTTTGATGTAATTCTATCCATTTTGTGTTTTGAAATGGTATAATTAGTAGATAAAAGAATGAATTTGAGGCCAACTATGAATTTTTTTAACCATAGGTGGCCGACTATAAGTAGTTTTGTTTAAGAAGTTATAAACTTTGAGCATAAGTGGTGTTAATGGTGTGTTTGAGTTGATTTTGTATGTCATTGTGATGATTTGCATGTTGTAAGTTTAAATATGTTGTTCTTAAATTAGGTTATAAAGTGAAATTCATTGTTGATGAGTTTAGGGAGGTTATAATTATGAAATTAACTACAATTAGGTTGATTCACATGCTGAAATTATTGTGTTTTGAAACCTAGTGAGTTGTTGTTGTTGAAATGTTCAATTGATTACAATTGTGTTGATTCACATGTTGTGAAACCTAATTAATTATTGTTGTTGAAGTGTTTAATTGACTATAATTAGAGAGAATTTATGAATTAACTTATATTTTATTCTAGAGATGCCGAGAAAAAGTTCAAAGAGAGCTGCTATTACTGTTGGTTCAACCACCAATAGTGTTGATAATTATGTTGTTAATATTAAATGAAAATGAATAATCTTGTGTGAATTTATTTTTCAGGTTTATAAATATTTACAGCTTTATTACAAATATGATATAATCATCATTCAAAGAACTATTATTTTGGTGGAGTCAACTCTAAAATCATTCTAAATGGATGACTACGGTAAATGCTTTGTTGAGACTGTTTAAGGTAAGATAAAATATATATTTTTTAAGTTAGTATATATTTTTTTCCTAGCATTTGTAATATAATGTATGTTATGTATGAAATTAATTAGAAAAAATATAATATTGTTATAGATTTGTTATAAATATTTAAAGACTATATTGTGTAATTGCTAAATGGATAAAAATTTAATTGATTGGCGGTATGCATAGGCTTCTTATGATGTGATGGATGGTTATGTTGTGTGGTATTGTTTACTTATAAGAAGTTAGTGAGATGACATTCTGGGTAGGGTCTCGTATAGGGAAAATTTTACTAAAATTTCATTAAAATTGGATAAACTTGTTTAAGTTGAATTTCACATCCATATTTTAGAACTTATATATAAAAAGAATTATAAATGTTATGATACACGATGAGAAATGTTCCAATAATAATGTACAAATTGATAATACATATAAAATTTTGTTGCAAAAAGGAAGGTGAAATCCAACAAAAATATTTTTTATTTAAAACTAGTACAAATCCAATTTGATATACTGTATTATTTTTAATTTTAATAATTTAATTAGATAAATTATGTGTGATGGGATTCAAAGCTATTGCTATTAGTTATTAAAATTTTGATATTATATTAAAACTATTTTAATCTAAAAATCTAAATTATTAGATAAAATATAAGATGAAAATTAAAAAAAAATGAAGATAAAAAAATTATGAGAGAATTTTTATATTTTATTTCTTATGTTTTTGAAAGTTGAATATACTTTAGCTTATTTATATCGACTTATATTTTAGTATATCAAGGATTCTAATTACTGAAAAATAAATAAAGATATATAATACTAATCTAATTCTAAACGAGTTGCATCAAATCAGAACTCAGGAACTCTAATCTGGTTGGTTGAGTTGCTAACTATAGGAGTGATTCTGCCATGTAGAATGCCTATTTGCCTCTATCATCCAGTCAGATTTACACTTAGATATTGTTTTTTAAAATATTTTTTATTTAAAATTATATTAAAATAATATTTTTTATTTTAAAAAATTATTTTTAATACCAACATATTAAAATAATTTAAAAACATAAAAAAATTAATTTGAAATATAAAAAATAAATAAAATTTATGTTTTTTTAAATATAAAAACAAACAATAAAGGTACTGGAAAACCCAATCTCGCCAGGATTGCTGCACCGATTTTGCTTGTTCCTGATTCTGCTTCCGTGATTTTGCTAGAAATTTCTGCTGCTGCCTTTGCCTCTTCCAGCCTGGTTCTCATCAAAGAATTTCTACACGGTATAGAGAAAATTCAAGCAGACTTGAAACCTAAAATCAAACCATAATTGTAGAATTATATCATGCTAGGGTTTGAAATATTGTTCAAGGGATTCTCTTGAAATTTTGTATTTGATATCATAACCTTGACCATTTGCTTTAGTCTAACAATTGAAACAAAGTATCATAAATTTAATAACTAACTTATTGATAAATAATTTCATATTTGATTTGTAGTTATTAAATTTAATATGACTTAATAAATTAATATAGAAAATTCAAGATTTGAACCCAAATCTGGATTGTGTTTTAATTTGAACAAAAAAATAGAATCGGCGAAACCTGGTTAATCAATAAAGTTGATTCGTGACCCGATTAATTTGATAGAGTCAATAATAAGAATTTGTTTTTTTTTAAAAAAATATATCATTATTATGATAAAAATGATTGACTTAATATCTCATGATTTAGCCCAATAATTTATTAACCTATGTCCTTTTCCCGAGGGACCCCGGGTTGATATGATCTATGGCGTGAATCACTCTTTTGTACAAAAAATAAAATATTATACAACATACTAAAAGTATTCAATACCTTTCTTATTGTTTATCTAGACTCAAAACATTATGAATTGAAGCAGTGTAATGGCAGCCCAGTCCAAGATTAATGGGTCCAATTTTCTTGGATTCTTTGTTAGGATCAAGGGCTATCAGGTGTTGAGTTTCGAAATATAATTATTTTTAAAAAAATATTATTATTTTTATTATAGTTGAAATAATTAATATTAAATAAATTATAATTTGTGTTGTAAATATTATTAATTCAATTGTAATTTAAATGATAATATTTATACTCCAAATAATAGTATTGTTGATATTAGTACTTTGAATTATAATAAAAATCATAATATTTAGAACACAAACAATACTATTTTTAATATTTATACTTTCAATTATAACAATAAAAAAATATTTATACCACAAATAATAATATTTATATAAAAAATAATACTATTTTTAGTATTAATACTTTCAATGATAATTTTTTTATCACAAATAATAATATTTTTGATATTAATACGTCGAATTATAAGAAATATTAATATATCTAATACAAATAATATTATTTTTAATATTAATACCTTTAATTATAATAAAACTAATAATATTTATGATGCTTGGATTGCTGCCTTCCATTAGGCAGACCCTAGCGCTACATGGCGATAGGCTGCCTTGTCCCTATCCTGGGTAGGAGTCAAGCCCGCACTTCCACGTGAAGACACTAGATGCCTAGGTTACCTATACTTATGCTAGGTCAAAATCAATGATAATAGGTTTGTAATAAGTTCTTGCACCTGATCCAATAAAAATGAATCCCATGGACTCAAGTCTAATGGATCTTACTCATGATCCAATTCATTTGAATCGTTATCGGGATCAAAATAATTTGTATTATAAATATTATTTTATGTTTTTAAAATAATAATATATATTATAAATATTTTTTATAATGCAAAGTATTCATATTAAAAATATTATTATTTGTATTATAAATAATATTATTTTTATTATAACTCAAATATTATTATTTGTGTTATAATCATCATTACAATTCTTAATATGATTATTTATGTTAT
The DNA here is from genome assembly GCF_000495115.2 of Populus euphratica. Lineage (NCBI taxonomy): Eukaryota > Viridiplantae > Streptophyta > Magnoliopsida > Malpighiales > Salicaceae > Populus > Populus euphratica. The sequence continues at coordinate 599,865 of NW_011499864.1, read as the reverse complement.
AAATAATATTATTTTTATTATAATTACTAATATTAATAAAATAACTAAAAATTTTGAAAAAAATATATTAATATTAAAAAATTATTTTTTTATTATAATTTTGTATTGTATTTTTTATAAAAATAAAAAGTTAGCTTGTCGCCACAGGCATCCGACTAGTAATAACTATGCTACCATGAAAGTTCACTGTGGTTAAGAGTTGAGCTGAGACAAAGTAAAGCAACGACTACTCAGCGGTCTGTGGGCTTATTTTGTGACTTCTCAACCCATATCGAGCAGGCTTGGAAGAGCTGGGTTCAGTTCCATTTTCTTAGACCCAATCCAACCAAAATTGGGCTCAGGTTTACTTGGGTTTTGCCATGTGGTTTTGACCCTTTTTCACAACCAGGTTTGGGTCCTAAAATTGGAGGTTTTGTTGGACTAGGTTTAGAGCTTTTGTTAGGTTAAGGTTGGTCCAATGGGTTGTCCAGCCCATTTTTTCTTCTTTTCTCCTTCCCTCTCAACTCAGATCAAAGGTTGGGTTAGTTGACCGGATGTTGAGTTTGAGAATCAAAGATTACATCCGTTATTTATTTATTTATTTTTATATTTTAAAAGTGTTTTTTTAAAAAATAGTTTTTAAAATTATTTTTTATATTTTTAAAATTTTTTAATAGACTGATGTTAAAAATAAATTTTTAAAAATAAAACTGTTCTATAAAATTCAGGATTCGTTTTGGATTTTTCCCAGCTCTTCTCTTTCCCTCGACTTACAGCATTATCAGAGACAGGGAAAATCTAGCCGTTGCTAGCTTGAGCCAACCTAGCTGCCGTTGCTAGCTTGATTTGGGTCTAGGATACTATGTCCTCGTGCTCTAAAAGAGTGCACTGCTAACCTGACTCTCATGGCCTACTCTGTCCACCTGCTCTAAAAGCGTGCTCAATCTCATAAGTGAAGGCCCTATAAAAAAAAACTCGCAGACCTCCACATTAATAAGCTTGCTAGCATGGTGACCATGTACATTTAATGGGCATTGATTCACCCTCCAATTAAAATCTTTTTTATATCTTTTAATTTTTTTTTTATTTTTTTAATCATAATTTTTATGTGGTTTTTTTTTTTTGGTGTTTCATTCTTTAACTTTTGATGATTTGACGGGGGAACGGGCTTTTGAGCTTTTTCATGCTTTCGGTATATTGATATGAATAACGAATTTAACAAGTTATTGAGATCTGGGGTTCTTTTTTATTAATTAATTTTACTATTTTAATATTCAATATTACTGTTTTTTAAATGATTTTTTTGGTTATTTTAAATTTCTTCCTTATAAATTTATCTTGGTTTGATAATCTAATCCATAACTGTTGCATATTTTTTAAATAAAAATATTTGAAATAATGATTTTTTTTTGTTTTTAAATTTTTAATAATTCTTTTTATTTTATAAATAAATATTTATTTTTAAATAATATTTCTAATATGTTTGGCATTACATAATATTTTCAGTTTTATATTTGTTTCCGTTTTTTTATTTTTTATTAATTTTAATAAATAAATTTAATAGATATAAACGATTAAATATCTTATTTTACAGAATTAAATATCTTAGCTTATAATTATTTCTTAATTTTTCTAGTTTTTTTTTATTATTATTAACAATTTTTATTTATTTATTTACATAAATAATTATCGGTTAATTTGATTAAATGTTTACATAATTTTTTTTTTGCTTCAAATCTTTTTAGAAAATAGCCTGCATGCATACCCATGATTCATGTTTTTACAGCTTGCGGTATTGCATATTCAATAGCCGATAACCTTTAATACCATGAAGCAATGTTAAGTATACAAAAGTTTTTGAAAGTGTAGTAATAATTAGTTTTTAAAGTGTTTTATTTTAAAATATATCAAAATAAAATTTTTAATTTTTTTAAAAATTATTTTTAACATCAGCACATTAAAAAAATTTAAAAAAAATTAAAAATTATTTTAAAATTAAAAAAATCAATTTTATTTAAAAATACTTTTAAAATATAAAAACAATTCAATCTAATTCTAAAGTTAGTACAATGGAGCTAAAACAAACAATAAAAACATTCAGCGTATCTACTATAGAGAAGTATAAAAACAATATGTATGATGAGTTAGTCGGAAAATCTACAAACCAAAGATTGTTTTGTTACATGATTACGCAGGAGATTTTGGAAGAGTCGAGCTGTTAGATACATTGTCGAACTATCTTGATAGGACAATTCAATGCAAAGATGGCATAAAACAATAGTTTTGGATGTTTCTGCGCACCCTTCAATATTTTGGCTATATTTTTTCTTTTATTAATCTGGATATCAAAATTAGACAGATCCCCCCAATTCAGAAAGCTAGTGTACATGACATGTTTCCATGTCGGCATATCCTAAACTCCAGCGTTTATCTATTTTTATAGCTTTTAGGGATTTGATTTTGTTTCTATTTAAATTTTGCGAGTTCGCTTGTTTTAAACATTATTTTTAATTTCTTGGATAATCAAGATTTTCCTTTCTTGGTAAAATTCTCAACCCTAGCAAATTTAAACCCCACTTGTGGGCTATTTTGAATAATCATGACTGTGTGTGTGTGTATCTTAGAATTTCTCTCTTCTTGTGGGACTTACAATGGTGTTTAGAGTTCTCTCAAACCCTTTTCATCTCCACTCGTTCTTGAATCTCCCTTTCAGTCCCAGCTGCTTAGGTAGTTCATGTTTTGTCACATGTTCATGTCTAATCTAACAATAATGCGGACTAGCTAGTACAAGTGGACAGCCCTCAAGGATAATGTCCATGGGCAGTTCCGACTAGAGATGGTGGCCAATTGGCCATCCCATGTGTTAAACTTAGGCCTTCAGCTGTGCTCGAAGTTCAGATATTCAAATTGAAGGACACACAAATCATGTTTTATGTATGATTCCAAGGAGAAATGGACACAAACTATAGCTGTTGGAGGAGCCGGCATGCAGTCAGGTTTTGAGGAAACTGACTCGAGGTTGTGGGTGGAGATCGACAGATAGGGGCCATTGTTGATCGACTCATGTGAGCTGTTTTCGAACTCTTTGTGCCTGGACCTTTTTGTGGCCTTTGTGGGTGTTCTTTTCTCTTTGCCCCTCTCTAGAACTGCTATTCTGCAATGAACAACTGAGCATGTCGAACATGATTAATTGAATCTCTCTATGAAAAACTTAATTCATCAATTTATCTTGAAAGTCCTGGAACTGCTTTCGTACGCTGAAGTTTAGCCCCAGACCTGTCATGAACCATGAGAAAAAAAAGCCGAGTTTCTTCTGCAGCAAATTAGTTGAAGTGGAGACGTCAGAACACAGAGGCGTCGTGGTGTGCTGTAGTTGATTATCACGCCAATTTAACATATTAATGATTAGTTTAGCTAGAGTTAATTTATAAAAAAGGACAAATACTATAGATACTAGAACGTGTTTAATTCAGAAGACGGACACAACAATATTAAATGAATATATTTTTAGCAAAGTTTGGAAAGGAATTTATATTTTTTTAATAAAAAGCACAAGAAGATATATCTGTCAGACTTGTAGAAACTAAATTTTTTAAATATTTAAGTGAAGATTTGACATAATTAAATAGGCCTGAAAAAAATTTAGCCAATCAGATCTTTTTTATTTTTCAAAGTATAAAATTATAAATTTATAGTTCATAGATACAACTATTTTAGCGAATTAAAATTTATGTTTTGTGTGTTATTATTGTTATATTAGCTTTAATTTGTCTATATCCTAATCAAGAACCAAATGCTAAGAATCTCTAATATATAAAACCACTTTTAATTTTGTTTTCATATACTATGGATGAACACCATTCAAAGAACTAACTTCGAATTATCTGTTCAAATTCGGAGCCCCATTAGGGATGAACACTATTCAAAGAAATCTAAATTGTTTTGTTATGTGAGGGAGACCACCATTTTTTACAACAATTTTGTTCCCATATCGGCATGCCCTATTTGTTTCAGTTTGGCCTGCGTAGCAAAGGCACTCCCAGCAGCCTTTGGTCACGAAGAAAAGTGAATAAAAATTTAACATAATTAAACTCGTTTAAACAGCACATCTTGTTCATATAATAACATCCTTTTGAGGTTCTGTGAGCTTTTTCTTAACCATGCTGGAGCTTTGGATTGTGCTTTACAGAAAAGATCAATAACTGTAATTTTCCCGGTGGAGTTTTGTGGCTCTTTTCCTGTATCCATGTGCAAGGAAGGTATCAGAGAAACTTTGAATCCAAACATTATTAATGTTATTGTGCAGTAATTGGTCAAGCAAAAGATGACAGTATTCAAAGGAATGGTGATGTGTGGCTAATCTTGGAATTAGCTATCATGAACCCAGGAAAAACAAGCTGTGGTGGTGGGTGTGGTGAGCTAACTGCTGAAGTCCCGTTGGCTTTCATGGACCCTACCCCATCTGCTGATAGGTGTTTATGGGCAAGTTGACAATCTGAACTCTGCTGAATCAGTGGACATTGTCTTGAAAATACTCTGATGGCTAGGGGTGGAAGAATGTTATTCAATCATGTCCCTTGCCAAAAGCTAATGTCAAAGCAAGCAAGCAGGTGCCATATGAGGAACTCAATTCCTCCACCAAGTTATAGAATTCGATACATGATATTTTTTAAAATATTTTTTATCTAAAAATATATTGAAATGATTATTTTAAAAATATATTTAGATATAATTGTAGTCATAAAAGCGAAAACAAACAGTAAACTAATGATTTTTTTAAATTTTTTTATGCATCTCATCTTGTGATGTCAAGAATATTGGAATTGATACTTACCTAATTAATGTTGATTTTTCCTTTTTTTTTTTTCTTGTCAAATGATTGGATGAATACGGCCAATAATTCCCTCTTTAATTAAGTGTGAGTGACATTTTATTTCAAGATTCTTGAAACAAAATTAAATAATTTTAGTACTAAATTCATAATCATCCATTATTAATGGTCAATGTATGAAGATCGATCATGGTGGCAACGAGGTAACAAGCTAGGGAATTCGCTCTTATTCTTTTGATTGCTCGAAATAATTACAATTAATGATCTTTGCATTATTGTATGGCAATGCAAACCTTGAGTGGCCATTCCCTTTTCTTTTTTTTTTCTTTTTGGTTTGGCTTGGCCAAATTTTTTTTTTTAATGAAATTCTTGTTCTATGTTTTAAAAAATATATTAATTAAAGTTCTCTCTGTTAACTGTAGGGAAATCAATGTAGGGAATTGCTTAAAATCAATGTAGGGAAAAGGCAATGATACGAAAGAGATGAAAATCTCCTCATTAAAGATAAATCACTGGACTATAATACAAGAAAGCTGTATGAAACTGAAAAAACAAAGGAGAAAAAACAAGCCACTACGTCCTCAGTTATACAAAATGCCCAAAACACCTAAAAACTTTGGGCCTTCGGAGAGGGCTCTATCTGTGTGCTATCTGTCTTTTCCTATTTTTTTTTTTATATCATACAAAGGGTAGGTTTTTTTTTTTTTTTTTTACAGTTAAAAATAACTTTAAAACTGTGAGATGCAACGTCTATGGCAAGCTGTTGCCCTCTTGGTTTGCTTGGTTTCCTCTTTCCAAACCTTGCCAATATCTTGTGCAATTCTAATGGCATCAGAGGATGCACCAGAGAGCCCTTTCCTTGTGAACCCAACAGCATAGAGACCGGCATTTCCTTTCCAGCCATTTGGGAATGGTGCCTTTGGGAACCCATTTTTGGAGAAGAATTCACCTTCCTGAATCCATCATGTAACCAGCCAAGATTAGCCCATTTGTCCAATACCAAATAATAATCTAAAAAAACACAGCAGAAGCTTCTGAAACAGTCTTCCTTCTTGTAAAGAGATAGTACAAAACACATTGTCTGACAATTTTCTGATAATGGATAAGCAGTTTTTTTCAAAGGAAAGAAATTGACTTTTAAGAATATTTTTTCAAAAAAGAAAGATATGTAAACAGAGGAATTGGAACATATTCTCACCTGAAGCCAATAAGGGACATTGCTGCGGTATCCAGTAGCCAAAATAACTGAGTCTATATCAAGAATTTCACCATTGACAAGCTCAACCTGACCACGTGAAAACCTCTTGATTCCAGGAACCACGTTAATGTCTCCAGATCTGATTTTCTCCAATGCACCAATGTCCAGTACAGGGGTCTTGCCCATGGTGTTCTTGAGAGTCAATGGACCCATAGATGGCCTCTTTAGACCATACTCCTCAGTGTTTCCTAGCACCAACCATGCCATGATCAGCATGAGCTTGTCAACTAGCCAAAGGGGTACCCAACTCATCAACAAAACAGCCAATTCAAAGGTTGATTTGCCCATGATTTCTCTTGGCAAAACATGAACCTGTAGCAAACCAAAAGAAGCATAAAAATCCCATTAGGATCGACAGCTAAAAAGTCATCAGAATTTTGTTGAAATCAAGTGCAATGTTTGATTGAAACTCACCGAGCTGCGAACCACCATTGTTGGAGACGCGTTGTAGTTGCAAAGATCGAGAGAAACTTCCATGCCAGAATTGCCACAGCCGACAACAAGTACTTTCTTCCCGCTGAATTTCTCGCCGGATTTATATTGGCAAGCATGGATAACCTCACCACCGAACTCAGCCAATCCTTCAATCTCAGGCATTACACACTCTGCATTCTCCCCAGTAGCCACAACAAGCCAGCGGCAAATGTACTCAACTTCAGTACGGTTTGAGCCGCTTGTAGAAACTGTCTTTACCCTCCACAAACCACTGGTCTCATCGTACCTTGCTGACTGAACATACTCATTGAATCTTGGGTTGATCTCAAATTGCTTTGCGTATGATTCAAGGTACTCAATGAACTGTTTCTTTGTAGGGTACTCGGGGAAATCCTCGGGAAATGGGACTTTAGGGAGCTGGCAGAATTGCTTAGGGAGGTGAAGTTTAAGCCTGTCGTAGGTGCGTTTTTGCCACAAGGATGCTATGCATTCTTCTTTTTCAAGAACAGCAAAGGGCACGCCTTGATCTCTAAGGCAAGCAGCCGTGGCTAACCCTGATGGTCCAGCACCAACTATGACCGGACCATTAACCCAAATGCATCTTCTAGAGAAGAAATCTTCATGATCAGCTAAGCGAAACATATTCTCCATGATGTAATAGTATATGTCACTATATATATATATGTATAAAGTGTGAGTGTTTGTGTGAGATTTGCTTTCAAGCTTATAGCTAGCTTAAGGTCTTAGTAGCCAAAGTAGATTTTGTAGGATCAAAGAGAGTTGAAGATAGAAAGAGAGAGTTGTCTTTGTTGTTGTTTTGAAGTGAAATGTGTTTTGGTATGGAGGGAGAGAAGGGGTGGGGGTGCTTTAAATAGGGGAGCGAGCTAGCTTTGGAGGGGGTCATATGATCATGTGAGGAGTGGGAGAGTTATGCTTCTTGACCGTCATTCTCAAATCATAAGCCTAATGGCTGCCTTTTCATTATTTTATTGCTCTTAAAACCTAACATAATGATATTATTATGAGAGGTCTATGTGTGATATATTTAATATTTTCTTGCTAAATTAAAGTACAAGAAATAGAAATATTTTGATATGCCTCGGGGAAAGTTTTTACAATCACAAGAAGGGAAGGGTTTTTATAATTAGTAGTTGTTTTATTTATACAATACCTAGTAATGCTTGGCATGCTCTCCCATTACCGACCCGATGAATAGAATTTCGATGGTTTTGATGCCAAAAACTTAACATATGCTTGAAGATTTTGTTGCATGTTTGAGATTCCATATATGTGAATTCTATATGATGCTCCACCGAATTGGTGGGTCTCTCCCTCTATCATATAATTGGAGTGAACTTGATGGAAGTTGTGAGTTCATTATAGCAAAAAGAATCGAGAATCTTTGACACAATGCTTTGTGTTTAAAGTTGCATTATTAAACTCATTTAAGCTTAATAGATGGATTCAATATCTAATTTAAATTTAATTTATAAAAATTTGAATGAGAGCCAACTGACTTATAATTCGATTAATCTAATCAAAATTTGGTTTAATTTTTTTATTATAAAATTTTAAATAAAATTATTTTAATTAATTCAAATTAAACTATCTAATTTATAATTCAATTAAATCACGAGTTGAATAGAATTTAACAACTTCAATTTTATTTTAATTAATTCGAGTCAATATATTCATCCAATCTTACAAGTCTTTTTTTATTTCCTTGAAGCAATGAAAGTGCCTCCTCGCTCCCATCTTGATTCTATTGGACCCACTAAAGGAGGATGGGAGTGCTCATAGTAATTAAAAAATAAAATAAACAAAAATTTCTAGAAATGAACATCCGCCAGGAGTAGCTGACTAGGATATGCACGATCCGCTCACGTGGAGGGGATCGGCCAACTTGCAAGAACAGGGTCCCAGAAGGCTCCAGCCATTAGGATAGCAACCTGTAAGGCTGTTCCGGCCCACAAGGCCCATTCTGCCAACTAGAATTTCACTCTCCACTAGGACCAACTGCCACGTGTTGAACCCCCTTCTCTTGAATTTATTATTTTCTCGCTGCCTTCCGCGCACTGCTTTCAACAGGTTTCTACATTCCAAAAATCTGTTCTTTCCACTCTCTAATTTGCTACTTCTACTCCTTGCCCTTGTAGCTAAAACCCTAATATTTTCACACGTGCCAACTTCCATGTGCTAGGGTTTTTCATTTTGTCTAACCAATGATAAATTGAAATGCATAGCAGAGTCGTCAATTAAGGTAACTTTTTGAATTGTGGTTGGAATGTTTTTTATTGGAAAAAAAATTAAATTATAGGTTTTTTTTAAAATAATTTTAGATGGTTTTACTACGAAGGTGTTCAAGTATTGAAAAACATTTAAAATAAATAAATTTAGTTTTTTCCGGATGAAATACTTCCGACTGCATTACTAGATACACACTTCATTAACCTCTTTTATTTTTGTTTTTATTTTTTCAATTCAATTATATAGTTCTAATATTTTTTTCCCATCAAATTATGCCAAAGTTTATTAATAAATAAGGAATATCTTTAAATCACGTTGATAGAAACTATTTTTTCCAAACCATATTAATGTTCACAATCACAAAAATATCAGCAAATAAATAGTGATTTCAGATATATAGTTTTTAGTAGAAGATATTGAATCATTGAAAATATTTTAAGAAAATCTAAATATAATTTTTTTTATTTATGATAACACAAAAAAAAGAGTATTTTCAACTACATTACCAAAAAAAAAGTTAATTAATTTTTTTATTTCTTTTATCTTTGATTTATAAAATATATCTTAATAGAAACTATTTTTTTCAAACAATTTTAAAAAGAAATCAGCGGATAATTCCACGAAAGGGGATACATATACAACTTGTTTAGTGTTACAGCAGGCGATGAGTTTAAGAAAATAAATATTCTTAAATCAATGGAGAATTAAGATCTTTGAACATCGACTATCGATCATGGATGTGTAATTTTGCCTTTGTTAATTTAGCAGGCTTCGATTTCTGCTCTACGTGGAAGGCTAACAGACCATGTTCCTTTCGGTAGTTCATATAATATTAAGACCCTTTTTGACACGCGTCCTGATCATGATTAACAAGTAATTAAAGGAGGTCTTGAGCTTTTACTAATATATATAGAGTACTTTGAATTTTTGGTGGAGATTAATTAACAAGGGCTTGCAAGCTAGCTTTCAAGGTTAGGGTTAGGGTTTGTACATTATATTTTGTTTCATAGGCCTATCAAGTACAATGAAGCTTCGTGGCTAGCTAGGTGGATGATCGTTTTGAGTTGGAAACTCAGTGTATGCTCCACTATCCCACTTGCTACTAAGTTAAAATTTCATGGGAAAGCAGAGGGAAGCATGTGCATGATGCCTTGAATTCCATAAGAGTCTCTTCTTTTCATGAAAAGATTTAGAGGGATGAGTTTACTTTGGCGTTTCTGGCTAAGTTTTTTTTTTTAATTTTTTTGCATAATAATATTATTTTTTTCTTCGGAATGAGTAGAATCATCATCATTCCACTTCTGCTGTAGCCAGTCCCCATGCTCCAAGAAAAGAAAGAAAAAAAACAAGCCTCCAAATGCAAGAGAACAAAGAGATATGATGAGAGACACAGATACAGTCATATCCCATGCACAATATCCATCAAATACAGATATGATCAGGTATTTTTTTAAAATATATTTGCATTGTAATAGTTTTTATAATTGTGATTTAAAATATATATATATATATATTAAAAAAATTATAAATTATAGCTTTTTTTATAACTAATTTTTTTAAAAAAAAATTCAGTGAAATCTATGTAAAATTATAGCATGTATTATTTAACCAAAAACTCTTAAATTTATTTTTAAATCTGTGATTAAAAAAAACACAAATTACATTACACCTCACAGCAAAAATAAACAGAGCGTTAGCCTACCCACCAGCCTTGCCATGCTCCACAGCCAGCTTGGTAGCATTTGATGATCAACTCTTTAACTTTTAGGATGAGATGGAATAAGTTTTCAAGTATTTTAATTTTTGCACCTTAATTAATAATGTCTTTTCATTTTATTATACGAACCTTCATAAATATATAATTAATTCCTCTTCTTTTATGGAAAGATCCTATGGCTTTCGTCTAGCTTTCTGTGGTCGGCGGTGCCTGCTAGGAAGAGTGTGTTTTGGAAGAGTATCTTTAGTGGTATTTGCAAACTAAATTATGCTGAAAAGCTTGAGGAAATCTATAATGAGTATCAATCAGTCACGCGTATGAGAGGAAAAAAGTTCGAGAAAGGCTAAATCATTATCATATATCTCAATGCCTTTCTTGGAGAAGTTTATAGGGAAACTCGATCGGTTGCCAACTTCACAAAGCAGAAAGTTTACGCAGATCAAGATATGCAAACTGGCTGTGGAATATATATATATATATATGTGTGTGTGTGTGTGTGTGTGTGTGTGTGTGTGTGTGTGTGTGTGTGTGTGTGTGTGTGTGTGTGTGTGTGTGTGTGTGAGAGAGAGAGAGAGAGAGAGATAAATTATAGGTAAGGTTAAGGTTATAGCTCTATATTACATTATGTTTAATTTTTATCAAATAAATAGAAATGGTGAGATGTGATTATTTGATCATCAAAACTCTGATATTAGGTCAAAAAATTAATTCAACCCAATAGTTTACACCGTTAGGTAAAGTCTTAAAATATAATTAATATTATTCTCTAATATACTTTTAAATGAAAGTTTTTAAGGTTTGAAACTTGTACAGACTTATATAGGTAATGCTTAATTTTTATTAAATAAATAGGATAGTGAGATTCGAACTTGTAAACATTTGATCATTAAGGCTCTGATACCATGTCAAAAAATAATCTCAATCCAATAACTTAAATTTTTAGATAAATTTCTAAAATATAATTTATATTATTTTTTAACATATAAAAAAAATTAATGTATTTAAATAAAAAAAAATATGTGTTACTTGTTGGGATAGATAACATGTCATCTACTATAATTTAAGACTTGAACACTATAGTGGTAGCGAGGTAGAGTTCTTTTAGATTGAAGATCTATTTAAACAATATATTAGCCTTAAAATCACCAAAGAAAACTAGAATTAATCGAACTTGGGAAATCAAAATGGAACTCAATTTTATTTTTCAGGTATTTTTATAGAAAAAACTCATTATCATTATTAAATGTAACTTATTGACATTAGGTTTGATTATTTTTATTATCAATATCATTACAAATAATAATATTTTCTTTTTTTTTCATGATTTTTTTATCTTTTCTCACTTTCCTAACTCGGGGCTGGATTATAAAATAAATAGAATAAACTTAGTTACCACCGAGTTTAGTTACCACCAAGTTTGACCATGGTTTAGGTTTACTTATTGGTTTTATATTGTATAGAAGTTGTCATGGTTATGTATTGACCAATTTGCATAAAAGGTTAGCACGAATCACATGTAATGCAAGTATAAAGATAACTAGTTGGCTATAAATAAATTCTGGGATACATATTATAATTAGTCTTTATATTTTGGTGTTGGTGTCCATCTTGTATGTTCTCACTTTGTTTTCTCCTCGACAAAATTTGGTAGCGAGTCTTCTTTTGCCTACGTCCACCACCGTTGGTCATATATGGAAAGCACATTATTTAATTAGGTGAAAAATATAGTATTAAAATCTAGGGGTTAGGTTCTCTTCATGATTAAGAAGGGCCCCATGAGATTGCAAGAGGTTCTATACATATATAGTCTTGATTAAACTCTTAGTTCTTCTACTCATCCTTCATATGTTAATTAATAGCATAAATATATTATTATTATTATTATCAACAAAAGTATAACTACTCATCGCAGGCATAACATTAAATGTTTACACTCTCATTATTAGCCATAAAAAAAAAAATACAATTCACAATTGTAATCCATCCAATCATTTGACCAGCGCATAGAAGAGATCACGGATCTCTCGTCCCCCTTTCTGATGATTTATACTTAATGCATTGAACCTAATAATTAATCTATTAAATGAGATTTAAGTTTTAATTAATGACTTATAATATTCCCTTAATTACATTCATAATATATAGTTCCAATCCTAGATCTTGCACTTGTAAAATAATTATGAGGAATTATTTATATCGTTTCATGTTATTTTCTTTAGAAATATGATCGCTACATTTCAAATCACACCATTAATTTTAAATTTAAAAGTTTTGGATTAGATAAAAGAAATTAAGTTGCTATCATTTCTTTAATATATAAAATCATATTCATTCCATTCAAATTCAAAGATTTATAAGATATAATAAACTTAATAAAACATATATATATAAACCACAACTTCTCAACTATAGATTATATCTCAAGGAGTAATTAATTAGTCGTACCATATTTAGGGAGTCAATTAACAACATGTGCCGTAGAAGAGAGAGCTTCAGCAAAATTAAAGATATACCAACAAAGAAAATCTCAACAAATCTACAAGGGAAAAGAAAAGAGCTTTTAGGGGAATAATGGGCACACAAGAAGCTTAGAAGGATTTCGAAAGATCTTTGTATTCGAGACCTCCTTTTGTTTTATCTCATTATGTGACTAAGCACTAAATCTCACCATTTATCTTCTAGCAATTATAATATAACAATAGCAATTAATTATTAATTCTATTTGGAATATTTCTTTGCGTATGTTTGGATTTTTGTGCTGATTGAGAACATAAAATCTTAGTAATTATGATTGGAACCAAATATATTGATTGGTTCTTAAAAATAGATATGGGAATATTCTTGTCATAAACCATATTTATGAGTAATGAGAACTACTTTGTCCATGTATAGCTCATTTTCTTTGAGTTAGTGTTTGATTAATATAGAAAAGATGAAGACAATATATAAATTAACTTTAAAACTATTTTAATTTATTTTATGTTTTTGTCAATGTTTTTATTTCTTCAACTATATATATATATATATATATTTCTTCTATCATAAAACATAATCAATCTTAAAAAATATAGCTGAACACCTTTCATCCTCGATTTTTATTCCTTCACAATAAAAAAAGCTTGAAAATTAATGATGATACTAATTGCTAGCTACCGTGTTTTTGAAAAAAAAATTAAAAATATTTTTATTGAAAATTAATATTTTTATATTTTTAGATCATTTTGATATGTTAATATTAAAATAATTTTTAAAAAATATAAAAATATATAATTATGATATATTTCTAAATAAAAAAAATACTTTTAAACCCCTTATCAGAATTTTTAAATACTCTTTTAAAATTGCTTCAATATTATTGTTTGTGAGGAGGGAATTGCATTCATCCTCTTGGTTGTGATGGGTATTGTTAATATCATGCTTGTTTTATTAAATAAAACATCGGCCCGCTGTGATTTTGAAAAAAGTTATGCTTGAAGAACAAAATTTCCACACATTTTGTCATCATCAACGTACACAACTTCAGACAGTGAGAAATCCGTGATGATTTTCAGCACTTTGACAAAAATAAAATAAAAATAAATAAAGGGACAAAAACCACGAGTAATTATATCATATGGCATTGAACAGATAAAATTATATTATGGATATAATAATAATGAATCAGGTAGTGAAGAAAAGTAATTGATTAGTTTAAATAAATAATCAATTTTGAATAATTATATTCAAATGATTAAAATAAAAAATACAAGTGCTTAATTAATCAAGTTGATAATAAAATGATTTTTTTAACGGATTGATGAAAACACAAAGTAAAAATAACAATTTTAACCAAAATTAAATAACTATAAACACAACTACACATATAAAAAAAACAAAAAATTAAAATCCTTCATGATCTAATTAATTTACAAAACTCTAGGCACTGAAATAATAAAATTGACGTGGTTATATATATATGGAATATGTTAAACTTCAAATAATTGAAATATCAATATGGAACCATTATTTAAATATGTTAATCACATGGAAAAGAACATGCCCTAACTAATTCTTAAATAAAATATTAATAAAATTGTTGAAATCAGAAGTATAATTTTATTAGCTAACAGCAACCCTAGTTCGCAATAATAATGGGTTGTGATCGAATGTTGTAAAATCATCGAGCATGAGAATATGGTTGGCCTCATTCTCCATCCATTCCTCCATTCAATTCCTTTCTTTCAAATAACATTTCTTTTAGGAAAGGTAATTTTATCTAAACCTAATGTATATTAACTAAACCGATTTAAATTAATAAAAAATTTTTAGACCCAATCGGGTTTGAATAAAACTCAAAAAAAAATATATTTGAAGTTTTTAGTTGTATATTGTCAAGAAGTCAATTCAATCCTAAAATGTAAGCTATTAGATAAGATTTTAAAATATAATTTATATTATTTTGTAACACATCCTCTTAGGTGAAAAGTTTTTTTTCTTGAAATTTACACAAACTTACAATATCTTTTATTTATTTTTTATCAAATAAATAGAAATAATAAAATTCTAACTTGTAATTGTTTGATAATTAAAACTTTGATATAATGTTAAAGAATTATCTTAACTTAAAAATTTAAACTACTAATTAGATAAAATTTCAAAATATAATTTATATTATTCTTTAACATATATAAATATCAATATACTTGATCCAAAATAATTAAATAATTTTAAATTTTTTAAATAAAACAATTATAAATATATCAAGTTAATTATATAATAAATAATTATAAATCATAGCATTTGAATTCAAATTTAAGTTATGCATATTTGACGAGCATCCAAAACTTGATCTCTAGTCAAGTTTAGGTATAAAAATTTATACCTCTCTCATTCCTAACAAAAAAAAAAAAAAGAACAAATGAACATTTCCCGATGGCAATATTCGGTTGATGAGGTCGGTAAAACAGTTTAGTTGCTGCTATTGCAAGTTGCCGTGTTAGGATCATTGCACCTGGGGCAACCAAAGGGTTGCATGTGGCAGCATTGTTTTCTATATTATTATTAAGTTATACCAAGAAAAATGTTGGAAGAATTCGAGGGTGACTTTTCTAATGCCTTCTCTTAATCCTAGGTGCCGCCCCCCTTCTCCTCCATATGGCCAATAACTAAGCCAGCACCACCACCACACTGACTGCACACATAGATTTAGTCTTCCAAGTTGGTGGTGGAGAGAGGAGGCAAAGGGTCAGGTGGGTTCCGACTAAAAAAATGGAATTATGATTAGGGGGATGAACATGTGCACGGTGCTTCTTAATTATGAGATGTGGTTGAGCAAGTTTTTCTTGTTTATCTAAACCTACAGTGCTACTACATTTTTATATTAGACATGGCACATGAATCCTCACAGTTAATTACAACTTTAATTATGTTTTAATTAATTATTAGTGCTAATATATTCCTCCCACATTCTGGCAAGTCACCGCTAATCACCTTTTGTTTTCTTAACTATACGCATAATGATCATTTGACTAAAAAGTAGTGGAAAATCTTACTAAGTTTTAGGAAATGAAATAATAATCAGACACCATATATACTTGTTTGACTCCATCATAACATATATATAGCATATGCACATGGTACTGATAGCAGCTTAATTTGTAGTTTTATATACCGTTATCATGGTAGAACTATATATTTTTTTTCTTAATAGATTTAACTTATCAATATTTCTTTTTTACCTCTGTAGTTTAGAGTTTTTCAATATTACCCTTATGAATATTCTTAAAAAGTTTCATTTTTTTCCTCTTTATTACTAAATAAGTAATAAAAGCTATTTTTTCATATTTTTATTTAATTGTTTTTTTATTTTTCACTCAGTTATTCCTTGCTAGTCCACACATATGTTATAATATCAAACAAAAAACAATTAGAAATTAACTTAAAACAAAGCAAAAACCAAATCAAAAGAACAAAATAGGGTGTATATTTAATGGTTCATGATGAATTGAAACTCTTAAGAAACTAAAGGGAAACATTGGGAAATTTAAAACACTAAGGGTAGAAGTGAAACATTGATAAATCAAAGATTAATCAAATAAGTTCAAGAAAAACTATAATTTTTTTTTCATACCCAATATTTTAAAAGAGTTTTCAAGTGATATCCATACAAAACTAATGTGGTATGTATTAATTAATCAAATAATTTTAAATTTATAGCCGGGAAGCACATAGAAACGAACAAACGAAGCCTTAATTACAAATATAGAAGTTTATGTTCCCGTTAATTATTCTCAGGACACCAAGGATATCCCAAATTAATTAGAATCTCGAGGTTCCAAGCTAGAGGCAGATCGAGCGCATGGTTTTGGTAGTGCTGTTTTTAGCAACAAAATATAAGAAGATTCATGCATCCTCAAATATTCCACGGCACCCATCAAGCTAGAGCTACATTTTCCATGCTTTGATCCCTCCAAACCTGGTAAGATCAGCAGGCAGTAGCGTCGACACAATGTATTCCATGCTATTTTTTATTCTCTTCCTCGAGACCCTAGCTAGCCAGAAGAAATGTTTCAAGAATTACTCTCTCCAATGAAGAATAATTAATATTTGCTTCCCTTAGCAGTCGTTTCAATCTGTGCTACGCGTTTACGATATGTTTTTGGTGCACATGGCACATACCAGAAGAAAAAAAAACACACAGAGGAGGCATCATGCATCAAGGCCGGTTTAGGCAATGGAGGGAGAGATTAATGCAGTATAATCTTGACTTGATAACTATCTTAACCGTCCATGATTAAATGTTTAGTGGCTTGTGTTTTGAAATACTGGAGACCATGTGAGTTATTTAATTAACTGGGTTTGCATGTCTTAATTCTCGACTACCCATTTACACTCCTTTCTTGAATTCCAAATTAAGAATTGGTGTTGACATTTTAATCGATTAAATATTCAATTGGTTGTATTTAGCAACCAACATAGGCTAAAGTCAACGAAAATAAGTGTGAGTGTGTGTAACTATGTTTAGTGCAAACTATTTCCCACAAATAACAATCATAAAGCTTTTGATTGTTTGGATTCTTGTTGTTAATTTCGGTATTAATGTTATGTTTGACATCGGTGTGATTAAAATTATTTTTAGACTGATTGTAATTTGAAAAGCTTTTTTATTTCCATTTCTTAAATCTCCTTTCCATCTCAAAATGTTATAAAAACTTGCATCCGAGAAAAACTATAATTTATATAAAAAAGAATAACCTGTTTTTTAAACAATAATTATAAAAACTAACATAATATTAAATGCACATTAAAAATAAAAGATTTGAAATATATTTGGAGGAATAAAAATGAGTAATATGGAGTTGAAATGATATTGTATTTAATATGAGACTATGTTTGAAATAATTACTTTGAAATTAAATTTAATTTAAGTTTTTATATTTTTAAATAAAAAAATAAGAAAACAAAATAATTTCATTTCTCAGAAGATAAAAATAATGAAATTAATAAAAATTCTTGCACATGTACAGCAGTGTGGTGATCATTCTCCCAGGTCGGAATCGTCGAAAATGATGTGGGTGAAAGGGATAAGGAATTCGTGCCCTTTATCAGTGTAAAAAAAGAAATGAGAATCAACTTCTAATAATTTAATCACTAGAAACCCTAATTGATATCAGAGTCAAGATAAGAAAATTGATTTCGCAAATGAAAAGTATTAGTATTCTTAATAAGTCTTACCTGAGGTAAAATGCATTGCTTATTTGTTTGATATAAACTAAAAAAATATTGTATTTTCTAATTGTTGGGTCATCTAGGATTTAAGAAAAGTTTTTTCTAATACAAAGGTCTTTATCTTATTAGGTTAAAAACTTAATTGTTCTAATGCTAATATTAAAAATAAAATAAACTTTTTATTTTATTTTTTATATTTAATTTTTTAAGTTTTGTTTTGCAAAAACTCATTTTTATTTCTAATAAAACACCAAGAATAGGCTTAAGGGGTGTTTGTCAAACATACCCTTAAACCTAAAAAATGGCAAGCCAAACAAGGTATTAAACCATTTGACCCAATTTGTTTTTACCCGACCCAACTGTGTTGACTGAAAATTTTTTATTAGACCATAATTTAAACCAAAAATCTTGATTTGACAAAAAAGACTTAAAAACAAAACTAAAGCCAAAAACAAATTAAACACTCAAAAATTCTTAAACAAAATGAAACAAACATAAAAAAAAATAAAATCAATACCATCAAACATGAACCTCGCAACATGGGTTCTAAAATAGAACATATTTGATAAAAAAAAAAAGCACATATATATTGAAAATCATACAAGGATCATAATCTAGCATCAGTTATCACTAAAACATTATGATTTTTATCAAAATAGGTTTCGGTTCAAAACCAAAATTATAGGATTAAAATCTATCAAAAACATGTTATTCATGTAAATAAACACTAGATTATCTACTAATCATGTATAACAAAGGTGTTTGTGCAAAGAAATAGACCAAATATAATTCAAATCTAGGGGATAAGACAATGTTCTTCTTAAGAACATGAAGAATATACCTAGAAAATTCCAACCAAAACAACCCCTACCAAACACACAAATGAGCATTTTTTGTCTTTCTAAAACATGCTTTTTTTATTCCAACAAGTCACAATATCATACATAAGCATGTTTGAAATAAGAAACTAATAAAAAAAAATCAAAGCATTAAAATCAAACATGAGACATCAAATAAAAAACTATGAACGTAAAACAACTTATATATTCATGCAACATGGATTCAAAATTGGTGAAGTTTTGCCTCTTACAAACTTGTCAAGCTTAAGAAACTTCAGAAACATTTACATTAGCCTTTCAAACCTTCACATTTAGCTTCCTTTTTAATATATTTTCTTTCTTTCTTCCTCTCTTTATTTATAGCCTTTCTTTTCTTGATCTAAAGGGTGTTTTGTTAGGGTTTTGGGAGGTCTTAAGTCCATTTCTAACCTCCTAATTTTAAGGGAAGTGTTGTAAACCCTTAATAAAAACCTATTGAAAAGCAATCAGTTTTTGCATGATAGTTGCATTATCGAGGCTAAATGAGTTGTTCATTTTTTAGACCTTGTCGAAGCAATTCTGACATCATCATCGCCTGAGACCACTTGAAGTTGATAAAAGCAGTGCATACCTTTTATTTTGATCCAATCTTATTCAATTTGGAGGTCTATAACTTCACATTCATACATTTAAAGTTGTCAACTAGATCAACCAAAACTGTCAAAATAGAGATACAAGTTAACAAATGACATATCATTCATCTTTTCTTCATTAAGTCTGAACGACACGCTCGTTTAGGATTCTTAATTTGAAATATAGCAAATTTTGATTGAATCTCTATTCTTTTGATTGCTTTTAATTATATTGGTAATTGCCTTCAGACTTTTAATTTCATTCAATTTTACCCTTGTCAAATTCAATTGACAGTCCCCGTTATTTTCATTTTAGTTATTGGTTATGAATTTATGCATTTCGACCCTTAATTGGCTAACAAGCTTTTAATTGTTTTTAATTTGACCCCTGATTTGGTCAATTTCAGCCACTGCATTCACATGTCCTTTTCAGCTTAGTCCTTGGTTTAAGATTTTTTTAATTAAGTCCTTAATTACCTATCAAACTTCAATATTTATGCAATTAAACCCCTGATTTGATCAAAGTAACTCTTAAAAATACAACTCAACCCCTAGACTTTAATTTCTTTCGATTAAAGTTTAAATTGTCTTCAAAAATTAATTTTTTTTACAGTTAAATCCTCAATAATTTCAATTAGACCTTGAAAAAATCCAATTGAGTTCTTGAACAACTAATTTTGAATTTTCTTAAATTAATTTTTTATCTGTTAATAGAGCCTTCATCAGTGAAAAATATACTGTTAAATTTTTTAATTTTATATATTTTAATCTTTCTCAACTAGTTTTTTATAATTTCTTAGGTATTCTATTGTATTTTTTTTATTGATATATTTTTTTTTATTTTTTTAGTATTTTTTTTTATTTTCTCTATCCTTTGCATTTTTCCTGATTTTTTTGTTCATGTTGAACTCGGGTAACAACAAAAATAATGATCATGACAAATATTATTATTGCCGTTGATATATGTTGCAATAAAACTTCATTATTCTATTATAAAAAAACTAGAAGGCAGTATATAATTTCCAAAACCAAGTCCACCAGAGAGAGAGAGAGATTGTCTCAATTAATTAAAGTTACAAAATTAAATAAAAATGAAGATGGAAACCCCAGTAAATTTAAGTGAGCATGCATATTGTTGATTCAAACTATAGCTAGTATCATAAAAGGGGGCTGCCATGTTATGTCATATATAAATATATTTTTCCTTCAAGGGAGTATATGGTTTCAAGCCTTCCTAACTTAATTATATATGTTAGTCAAACGTCTTCAACAAGAAAATAAATAAATAAAATCAAAACTTAATTAGTCTAACTAACTTTGTAACTATAATAACTACAAACACGTAATATTTTTATTGGAACAGGGAATCTCAATATCTTCAAGAACATGACCAAGGGTTTACCAAGTTAGACAAGAACATGACTAAGTAGGAATTGATTTTGGATTTGAAGTGTAATGTAAGATGGGTTTGGTCATTGGACCAGGAGTTAATATATTCTGGCCAGAGTCGAGGTAGAGATAATTAAGGATGTGAAACACATGAGACCACATGGAACAGCCCGTTTAATGTGATATTTTGGAATATTAAGACTTGGTGAGAAATCAGTCGAGCTAGATTTTCTTAATATAAATCTGATTTTCCAAGTTAATTAACATGTGAAACTATTCCAGCCCACTCGTCATCAATAATTCTCTTCGTGATTAAATAATTAACCAGCACCTGCTAGCTCCAGCAGAAATACAAATAAATAAATTAATTAAGTGATCATCAATAATCTCTATAGATTTTGTGATCTGGGTTGTGTGTGTTTGTATGTGCATATTTACACACAACACAGATCACAAAATCTATAGAGATCACAATGTGACTCCTTTTTATTTTTATTATTATTATTATTATTAATATTTTGGTGCAAATTTACTTGAATCCCTCGGAATATACCAAATAAATATGAAGAGAGTTTCTATGAACGAACTTCTCGAGACAAAATTTGGTTTTCTCGACGACTATTTTCATAGGCAAAATCAGTCTGTTTGTCGCTGTGGTGTCATAAATACTCTTTTGCCGTGGATATCGAGTTCTCGACCGCTAAATCTATTTCCTTTATGATCCAGGATTGCTTTACAATTGTCAAAGTTAGTGGGTAGTCTGGCATCATTTCGCAATCAACAAAATGGCGATACTTGCTATATATATATATATATAAAGCATTGTCGTTGTAGTTTTCAAAAAATAGAGAGGAAGGTTGAATTAATCTAAGTTAATTCACCTAATCTAATCTGTTACTCATACTTACATGAGTCAATTCTGAATAGGGTGTTGTAATTATGATAATAGTTTTGTTAACACCGATTCTTTATTCATTTGTGTTTAATATTATAATAATTTGTGACTCGTGTAAAAGTGCAGTGTATATTAATTAAGATAATATTTGGTATTATAATAGTGATTGTTTTTAAAAGTATTTTTTATTTAAAAATATATAAAATATTTTTTATTTATTTTTAATATTAGCAAATCAAAAAATTTAAAATAAATAATTTAAAATAATTTTTTTTTTAATTTTAAAAATATGACTGGACCGTGAAAACAAACAACTCCTAACTAAATGCTTTTAAAATTATGGTTGAGATAAAATGCAGTTTCAACCACACCTTAGCATCCTTTTCATAACTATGACCACCAAGCACTTTTATAAAATTAATAAGGATGGTGCTTGATTTTCTTTAAAGTTGATTTGTGTCTCTGTTAACATTAAGGTAATGTTTGTTATTACTGTAAAAAAATTATTTTGTTTAAAAATATATTAAAATAATATATTTTTAATTTTTTAAAATATATTTTTAAATTTATCTTCCCAAAAAAATCCAAAAATACTAAAAAAATTATTAATTAAAAAAATTAAATTTTATTTTAAATGCAATGTCACCATAAAAACAGATACAGCCTAAAAGCAACATGCTCCATTGGAACCAACCCATTGTCCACTTTCCATGGGGCTGACATCTTATTCAGACAAAAATCAATTGCCCCACGTATACAAATTTCGTATTTCCCATAAAAAAAAAAGTACCAAAATTCTTCTTTCAATCAAATGCAATATTGCCATGATAATATCCCACTCTTTACCGCACAATATGTAAATAGGTTTATTATCATTAATGTAAATAATTATTTCAATGAAAAATTTAATCTATTGGATGAATTACTTTCAATAATAATTTTATATCAAAACTCCAATAATGATTTTCATGTTTATTTACAAGTATCCCACCCCATCAAAAAGGTTAGGGCCATCCCTTTTTTTTTTTTTTTAGGGTTGTTTTAGTAGAGATGATCACCAACAAAAGGCATAAATAAACGAAAGAAAACAAAATATTAGCCACTTTTCTTTCTAGAATAATTTTGAAAAGTTAACAATTCTTGTATTTGGTAAATAATTGTTTGTGTCATTCTAATAAATTTAGAATTAAATTGTTAATGAGATTTTAAAAATAATTTTATATTATTTATTAAAAAATTGGGATTGTCAAGTTGACATGATAGTGACTAACTTGGATTTCTTCCATTGGGTCCAAGTCAATGTGACAGCCAAATAAGACAACTAGAGAATGAATGTACTAGCTAGCCACTAACTCATAAATAATTTTGATTGATTGTGATATATGGAAAAATTCAACTTCTTTTCTTAAAAAAAAAAAAAAGTTCTTCGTCGGCTATATACATAGATATATTCAAAATTTTGAGTACATAGGAAAGAATCCCTTTTATTTTTTTAATGAGAAACAAAGCATTAGATTTGTAATAAGGTGGTGATAGATGACATTATGATGAACTTAATCTAATCATATTAAAAAACGAATAGGAAGAGCACATTACAAATTTGATTATTGTTTTTTTTTTTTGGAAAATGCTTAATATCTAGGTTGGATCTTCTAAATTAATGCTGGGAGTTTTTGCTATCTTTTTAGATGAGGAGAATCGTTTCTATTTTATGCCTTGGCTAATTTAATTAATTAGATAATTATCTCTACTCTAAGGTTTGGAGATTATAATTAATTAATTAATAATTAGCTAATTAACTATATTGTTGGTAGAAGTCCCCATCTGTCATTATTTCTCTGAATTAAATTTGCAAGGATTTCTGCACTGGTCCCTGATAGCTCCCACAGTGTTATCCCTTCACAAACTTCGTTGTTTTCGGCTGTAGAAAGGTCAAATACGAAGAGATGAAGAAAATCATATGTATGGAAGATAATAAATATTGCACAAAAGATCTCGATTTGAACACAATATTCCAAATTATATTTGCCAGTTGATGAGTTGGATATGGTTGGCAATCATCCTATCTAGGTTTTCGATCGGGTTCCTACGAGAGTCGACCCCCCTCCATTTTTTATGAAATCTAGCCCGGGATAGCGAGCCGTTATGGGATTCATACGGTGCATGAAACCAGCCTAAATTAAGTAGCATAGTAGTATCGTATATGGCAGCATCGGCAGTAGTAGACTACAAATTAGGAAACAAGAAATTGCTTCATAGAAAATAGAAGAGGTTGAGATAGGGAAAGGGTTGGATGGTTAAGTTCGGGTTCAAAGGCGTGGCTCGTCATGTTCACAACCTGAAAAATGGACCCAACATCGTCAGTGGGTGAGGAATTGCAAGTGGAAGAGATGAGTTGATTGCGAGGTGGGTGCATGATTATGCATGTGGATGGGGATGAGTCTTCTTCCTCTCTAAATCTCCCAAGTGTCAACAAGAACTAACCAAGAAGAGAGAGACATGGCGGAGAGGGGACCTAAATGATAACTATACCATGGACCGATTACAGATTGTTAAAACTGATCAAGTAAAGGGACCCAAGCCCAAGTCAGTCTCAACCCTAGACGACGAAGCTTTCATTTGTTTGTTGTTGCAGTCAATCGTGTGTTTGGCTGTGCTATATGGATATGATTTAATCAAGAAATTTGATCTTTCTGATTAGTAAATTCTCTAGTTGTAGATAGATAGATATACATTTTGGTTGTTAAATCCAAAAACTCAACTTCTCAATCAAAATCAATTGAATCAAAAGTTCTTCAACTAATCAAGATTAATATACGTAAAAATATTTAGTTTTGATAGTATATATTATCATGATTAATCTACTAGATAAATTGATTGATTTGATAGGTCGACAATACTCGATATCTCGAGAACTTAGTTGAATCTAATAAAATTCTATGTTGGACCAAATGAATTAATCACATTTGTAGTATCACAGTTGTATAGTTTTGAAGATCAAAAATGGTCCAAGTACGTAGTAGGGGTCCTTGAGTCCAAATCCACATTTATAAACAAGAATCATGCATGGTCCTCACCCTAAATTCTAGTGAACCTTGTGGTGGAGATGGCTATGGTGGAGCCGTACTAGACACACACCATAGCGTACTAGGTGAAGTTTTTGTGGGTTTTCCATGTGCATTCCTCATGGGTGCCATTAGAGAACTTTTGTCCCCATTTTATGATCAAACCTCCATTGGATTCCACATTATAGTCATTCTTCATTTATTAATATAGCTTGTCAATCTTCATCTACTATGATAACTATATTGTCTCAAATCTTAGATATTTGTGTTTGCAAGTTGTAGTTCTTTCTTTATTTTTTTTAATTTTTATTGGTTTTATCCCATTTATATCTGTTTCTTCGATTAAATATATTTTTATTTTTTATGTAAAAAAAATAACAAACATGATCTATTTGTCTCAGTGATGATACCTACACTCTTTGGTTCCCATAAGACTTATAATGATAATATTGGAATCAAAGACTAATTTTTTAAGATACTGTAGTGATCGGACCCTACAACAGAAACAATGGCATAAGCAAATACAAAAGGAAAATCCCATCCTACTGTAGTGATCGGACCCTACAACAGAAAAGGAAAATCCCATCAACTACTCGAGTTAGGAACCTTTTCTTATCTAGCCCAAGAATATTTAAGGCTTAGTTGAGCTTTCTCTCTCAAAAAGAAATTGGGAACAACAACGGATTTGGACTGACAAATATAGCATTTAAACTTTGAGTCCCTGTCTCTCTTGCCTTGCAAGAACACTGTTGAATCACAAGCTTTTATGTGTAATATAAAAAATTCTTTTAAGGTGACCTAGTCTATCTTAATTTGACCAAGCCAACCATATCACGGAGTAACTTGTTAAGTCACCATGTTTAATCGGAGTCAGCTCTCAACCTAGATCAAAAGCAAACCTGTTGCGAAATAGGAACCAAGAAGACAAGTTCCTGAACCGACCTGCTAAAACCGGTTTGATAAATACGTGAAAAAACACTACTCCAAAGTATCTAATACGATAAACGGGTATCATTTTCAAACTGGGGAACTCTAAGCTAGGACTCATACACAACCCTCGTCCAAGTTGAACTTTGTACATCTAGCACCGAAAGATATAAATTGAAGGAAGGAATCCCTCGTCGCAAGGCAAAATCTTGTTTCTGTTGCTCATCAACACCATGCTTAATAAAAATTCTTGAAACCTCACTAAAGCAAAGCCATGCTTCTAAGCAACTTCCCAGAATCTGCAAAATCCACCGGCTGCTCTATGATACATGAATCTTCTTCAGCCAACACAAGAATCCATAAAAGTACTCACTACCTTCTTTGACTTCTGAAAATACAAGTCAGTAGATTATACCCTGGCAGATCATTGCTCAACGGCCATTCATACAGGCAATGATTTATTGCTGAATCTTTAGCAGCAATGCATGGCTGTGGAGGTTGAAATGTTATGAAGCTAGGTACAAAATTCATTCAATAAGAAGGCATATAACATAAAGAAAACAAACAGAGAAGTGCATAAACCAATTCCATATACTTCTCATTACTAGGTATAATGTTTGTATGTCTGAGTTTCTCTCTTTTTTACAGAAAAAAATAGGGTGGAGAGAGAGAGCAATGCCTCAACCACCAACCAAAGACACTGCTTGCCCTAATGAATTCTCTATGAATTTTTGCTGCCTAAAAAATGACCAATGAATGCACACTCACTGAACAAGAAGATATATCCTTGCCCCTTCGATAGCCAAAAAGGATTTTACAACTTCGAATCTCAAAGAAACAAATAAATAAATAGGAATATTCTACAAAGGAGCAGGGATGCAGAAAAAGCGTGTAAACCACCAAAAAAGGGGGTAAATTTACAACCAAGTAACACTACTGACCAAAGAGCAAGATTCCTTGCCGACTTCGCACCTAAAAAAAATAAGAAGAGCATGCTTGAGCCTCTTTATCTTTACTCGTGTAAGAATTGGAAGGCTGGGTTCTCGAGTAGTTCCTCTGCCGGTTGAACATCCATGAAATCTTTCTCTTGTAGTGAATTAGAAAGGTCTTCCGCAGAGAAGGGAATGCTGTATTAAGAATAATCAGTTTGATCATATTGAAAGAGTGAACGTAAAGACATTTGTTTTAGTTGTTGTGAAAAGACCACTTCATAGAAAAGCAATCATAGCACTGTTGCTGTCAAATTACATGCTGCTGTGACATTACACGTCTTATTAATAACCATACAAGTGCTTTCTCTATGGAGCAACTCCTTGAACCCCGAGTGTAATACTTAGATTTTCTACCCATGGAGTGATTCCTTAAAATCTACTAGAGGAGGTTAGTAGTTTCTACCTTGTTCCATTTCATTTCTTACAATTCAAATTTGTTTCCAATTTATAAATCCCAAAATCACCAAATTCTACAACCCTGAGCCTAATACAGACATCTAAAACTTCGCTAAATGGTCCTGCACAGTGCAATCATTTTTTTGTAACTTCGCTGAATGGTCCTGCACTGTGCAATCATTTTTTTGTACTTAATCTTATAGATGTAAAAAAAAATCATATTTATCTTCAAAGAACATGCGCTTTCCTACTTCTACAGGATAGGAAGAAGCTTTTCACATTAATGTTCTGCATATCCAAATATATAAGAGAGTTTTTTTAATAAAGCTTCTTCTGAAATCTGAATCTACTTTGTATAGTAATAAATCGCAAGTATATGAAATTGAAGAAACTCTTACCCAGAATTGTCATCCAACAAAAAGGAATTGCTAACAGCACTGTTGGAGTCTTCTGTCATCAGTACCCTCATGCTAGAAATGACCTGAAGAGAAATCATGGGTGAAGTCATTGATCATTCAAATCCAGTTGATAAGGCATATAAATCCAAAAACACCATTATTAAAAAATTTAGACATAAGAACTTACACCAGGTGACACGCTCCGAGTATTATAATTGTCATCCCAATATAGTGTACAGATTCTATATAGTTGCTGAACACTCAAGATCTGAGCAATCAAAGCATTGATGTGAGAGAATTGCATGAAACAAAGAACAAAACAAATTGCTCAAACATAAATATAAAACAGAAAGGTGGGGTATGCAGAGAAATAAAAACACAGCCTGAACTGAAGAAAAAAAAAAAAAATAGGGCTGGTTGCACATATCAAGTTTCTCAAAACTGCTCTACCGAACCATGCAAGCAGATATACATGTGTACATGCAAAGAGAGACTTACAGGGCACAGATCATTTGTGATTTCATCGTAGGATATTCTGTACTTCTGATGTATGACCTGTGAACCAAAATTATTAATAAAAGATTCAGTGAAAAACACGGCAAGAGATTTAGTGGTTTAAGACTCAGAAGAGAAGCATTCTTCTAGCATACCAAAAATCCAACAGCCTGTCTTATGTGCTTAAGTTCATCCCAAGATGAACCTGCATACTGCAATCAAAGGAGGTGAAAGCATGAGAATCAGGGAAATTTATACACATGACAGACAAGGAATCTACATCGCAGAAAAGTAAATAATCATCACAAGATAAGCATAGTGACAGTAAACTGACAAGTAAAGGCATATCAGATTACCTCTTCTTTTGCTTGGGCACTCCATAGCTCTAGCTCAGCTAACCCAGATTTTACATATTCACCATTGCTAAATGTGCAACACTCGCGACGTAGGAGAAGACTGGATATCGCAAGGGATTCCCATATTAGAAAACCTTTCAGCAAAAAAATGATAAAATCAAAGGACCGAAATGACTAAATACCTGTTAAACAATTGCACATTGATATATGAGAAAGTTTGAGTAAAGATCTTCTGGATAAGAACTGGAGGCACCTGAAACACCAATAACTGTAAGAACATCTGCATTTTAAAAGAATATTAACAGAGAAACCGATAGAGATCGTACAAAATTTTGCTTCAATGTACTCAGGAGAGTGTTTAGACTATCAACAATGCTCTGCCAGTGACTTAAAGGAGAATCTTTCCCAAAGGACCGTCCAGATCTTAGTACACTTCCCTTGGAAG
This sequence comes from Populus euphratica, assembly GCF_000495115.2. Lineage (NCBI taxonomy): Eukaryota > Viridiplantae > Streptophyta > Magnoliopsida > Malpighiales > Salicaceae > Populus > Populus euphratica. The sequence goes on along the minus strand of NW_011499864.1, from coordinate 570,883 downwards.
TCCTGGGTGCCTAAATTCAGCATAAAAATAACTTGACTTGAAAAAATATTGCTTCAAAATATGAAGGGAAATGAGACTGAAATTGGCTCCAAAGCAATTGCAAATGGAAGTGGTGAATCAAACAGAATACCTGAATGCATAAGGAAAGCAAAGATGCCAACTCCTTCTTCAAGTTGTCTCGAATAATTCCATAAATTTTCTCTACATATGCTGAAAGTTGTTGCTTGAAAAGCAAGGCTGGATATTTTGCCTCTACTTGGCGCACGACAGCTAGTGCAGCAGCAGCAGCAAGGTTGGAAGAAGATGGTGATGAGCGAAAACCCTGGGATTGACACAGAAGCCAATTTAGAGAAAGAAATCCACCTTTCAAAAGAAGAAACTTAACTAAAATTCCGATACCATTGTCATCCGCCCAAACAAGGATGTTGCCGAGGGAGGTTTCCGTTGCGAAGTTGCACTAGCACCAGCTGCCTTTATACTTCGTTGCAGTAAAAACAATAAAGTAGATGTATTTGATAACCAGTAAGCCATATGTTCATTGTTTTCTTCATTCTGCAATCAAGAATACAGTTATGGTACTTATGCTGTTTGATCATTGTTGAGTGGAAGTTGTAAGAGCTCCAACATTTCAACTTATGTATCTCCATCCATGATATTCCTTGTTTAATTAATCATTTCCCTTCAATTCAAGAATGCCTTTTAAGGAACAACCATCATAATATACCCGGTTACCTCAATTGCTGAACCAATCATTTGAATGAGACGATCAAACACGCTAGTCCTTTCTGCTTCAAAAGATTTCCAGTGGAGAAGACATCTGTAAATGGTAAGCGCAGCAACAGGCTTTCCATGACTGAACCCGATGTTATTTGTTACACAGTTAATAAGCGCATCAATATTCTCCTGCAGCAAGAACAAGACTCGAAATGTTGAAATTATATTAGCTGATGCTCTGCATAAGAACAAACACAACAGATGAAGCACATCCCAATCTTCGAAAGCACATACATGTTGACGCTCAATGTGGGATCTCCTAAACTTGCTGTCTGACTCTGTGCCATACGTCTTAACCGGTGTTGCACTCTGTGGCTCCTGCAAAAATAACTCAAAACAATTATTAAATAACACAAGCGCAGTTACAGTAAGTAGATGGTCAAAGAAAAGAAAATCATTACATTGGCTTTATTCTCGTCATTCAGATGGTGGCCATTTTCCAGACTCTGGAATTAAAATAAAAACAAATGAGAGAGAAGAAAGGAGAGAGAGAGTAAACCAAAACAAGCTTGCAGAAAACATTCACCTGAGTTGGTGGAATTGGAGGACGCTCTGACAGCTTCTTTGCAGGTGTTTGTAACAGCCCTTGCTGCCGAAGAACTTGGTTCTCCATTTCAATGTCAGAAAACTTTTCTTCAAGCCTAACAAGTCAAAAGGGCAGAAAGAGAGCATGAGTATCAAGGGATTGCTATGAACACAGAATAGTTCAATTCCCACATTGTGCTAATCAGTGATCATAAAAACCCCTGCCCCCTCTCACAAACACAGCTTAACCATGAAAAATACCTATGCATAGCAGTCTTCAATTCGACTATTTTTGATTCTGCCTCCAAAGCTTGCTTCAATCTTTCCTCACTTATTCTGCTTGTCTCTTCAAATTGTTTCTCTGTTTCATCAATTTTCTTTTCCAGCGATGTTACGAGAGCCTGAAATTAATCACATAAAAATAATCTAATTAGCAAAAACGAATTCACAACTAATTCACCCCAATATTGGAGAGAAGTTCTGAGAAGCCTTTACTTCATGCAGTGATATAAATGTTGGCATCATCAAGCGAAATAGAGATCTTTGACTATCAACCCTCCTTACCTTGAGTTTCTCATTTTCTATAGTAAGCTTCTCCAGGGCCACATGGTCTACTACTGGAACCTCCTGTATAACAGGTACTTTCTCGGCCACCTTTATGGCAGCCTCACGTTCCTTTACTAGCATTTCTTTAGTTTCTTTGAACTGAAGTTGCATTTCTTGCAAAGCAGATTGCAGCTTTGCATTTTCTTGTGTTTTGGCCTCTTCCATGTCAGCCTACATATTACATGTGAAACATAAAGTTATAGGATGAGATGTTCAAGGTTTACTTAGTTTTATATTTTGCCAAAGTATATTCAGCAGTTAAGTGTATCAGATATACAAAAAGCATTCACGTTGGATAGTCACAAGAGAAGCAGATAGCTTAAGCAGAAGTTATAGGCATCTGCGTTAAAAAGCATTAGCACACAGGAGCTTTGTCCATGCACGTTTTAGGAGTTCTATGTTTTGTTGAAGCTACATGTCCAACAGTTAAGTGTCCCCTGTACCTGGTCTTAATAGAGCAAACAAGGAGCAGAAAACAGGAACAATATGGAAGTTTTTAAAACAATAACTGCACACTTATTCTTACGCTTGTTTCAGCAATCAATTTGCCCAAATTCTAGAGTGCTATAAAAAACAATTGAAAAGCATGGACATAACTAAAAGAAAAATGACTAGAGACAACAATTAAAAATTGATGGAATTTGGTCCCATTTTTAGACAGGTACAAATAAAGCTCATTTAATAAGTTTATTGGTGTGTTATCATACATACCCTCATGCGTTTCTCAAGCTGAAGTCTCCATGTTAATTCTTCAACTTGCTTTTCCAACTTATTCTTGGCAGCCTGAAGAGCTCCTGTTTCTCTTGCAGCCTGAAAAAAAGAGAAGAACAAGAAGAATTCATGTAGAAGAACCTCCAAATATACATAAAATAAAAGAACAGAACAGCATGTGCACCTGCTTTGAGAGAACCACATAATTTTTAAATACAAAACTAGAAAACATAATAACACAGGCACAAAGTCCAAACTCCAGACAGCTTGAAGAAATCCAGGAACAAGAAAAAATAATTCTCTATATTTTATTTCCAAATGCAGTGGTGTGTGGTTAGTTCTTTCACAAAATACAGATTAAGCATTAAAAAAAACTAACAGTCACATGCAACCTTCCTAGCAGTGCAGGACACAGTACAATGACAGGAAGAAAACCATGTAATAGTCTTTTCATAGCGCAAGATCTGATGGAACAAAAGAGAAGAAAATACAGCTTCCATCCTCTCCCAAACCATGCACCATAAGATCCAATGGAAAAACAAGGGAAACTGACCATCTTAAGATTTCGCAGTTCTTTACGAGCAACTCTTCCTCTCCATGCACATTGCGTTGTGATTGCTGCTTTCTTTAACTTCTTATAATGTAATCGGGCCAGGTATTTGCGACAATGACTCTGGGTTACAGAAACAATTGAACAAATTCAAATCAGCAACACAAAGCAGAAAAGGGAAATCAAATCATTGCTACATGAACAGAATATCATTACCAAAACCTGCTGGAGAAAATTTTTGAACTTGATGATTGATTTCTCAAGAATATCTTACCTGGATCATAATCACTGCTCTAGTCTGCCTTCTGAAGCGTAAATCATCCCGAGCAGCCATCCCGCGCATGCCTGTTTGAATCGAAATAGCAGAATAACACAAATCTTTATAAGCTTTCCTAGCAATATACATGCGTAAATCTCTTTGGATTCTCAGAGAAGCAGCCTCCCTGCGCATGTTCTCATAGACATGACGAGCAATTTGTCCTGCATCGAGTACAGATAAACTCAAGACAGTTAGAAATGAGAATACATGCACCAATACAGCTTTTAACACCATAACCATATGTTACCTCTGCATGCAGATTGAATCTGTACCACAGACCGACGGAGTGTAATAAAGCTTCTGCGAGACAAATATGACCGGACTTTCCTCTGAATAATGCTAGCTGATCTTCCTAAGACCTCACTCCTACGAGCATCCAATTCTGCCATTTGACCAGCCCTAAGAAATACCTTGGTTTTACCAATCTGCAAAAGAAAATGGAATGTCATGGTAGCTCAAAAACCTTCTCAGAAGATCACTGCAAGCCCACATGAGAATGCATGCACAATTTCAAAAGAAGCTTTATTATTAGAGCAACCATTAAAAGGTGTTAAAATTCACAGCAGCTGAGGAAGGGCACACAACTCTAAAAAAGAAGAATGCTGCAAGAAGAGGGTTTCTCACTTGTCAAATAATTACCTGATAGCCCGTGAGCCCAACCTTCTCAAGAAGCCTCTTGCAAGCAGTGACTTCATCCGAACTAACATAAAGTATACGATGAAAAAGTCAGGATCTTCATCTTGGGAAGAACATCTTATGAAAGAGAAACAATCATATACCTCCCATCCAAAACTTCAGGTGCGAGAAGGCCAAATCGATCTACAAATTCATCAAATGTCTTTCTAGTAGGAAATCCAGCACAACTAATTCTAATTGCCTCCATGACTCCCTGAGATGAGACACGCAATCCGTATTGGATTGTAAACATTCAGGCAATTCTAATTACAACAATAAAAAATTCACGGACAGAGAGTAATAGACAGTAACAATCTCACCCCACATCGCAGTTGTTGAAGAGCATTCTTATTCTCAAAGATCGCTGGCTTAAGAAGATTATTGGGCTTTACACAACGAATGTAATGTGGCTCAGTTGCACTGAGAGTTTCAAGTAATGCTTGCAGTTGTTGCTGTGGAAAGTACAAGTCAGAACTTCATGCCCAAAAAGCAGACAAAGCACATCATAATGGAAAAAAATAGACCATCACACCTTAAACCGAGAACCTATTGAAGAGAACTTTGATTGTTTGGAAGATTCTTCTGCTAAAGGTGGAAATAAACCCGACACAAAGGAACATTTGGAAGCGCCCATGAGTGCCTGATGTTCAGCAACAACATAATCTTTGTTCTTGTCCAGGAATAATTCTGTTTGATATGTGACCTGATAAATGTCTCAAGTTACTTGCCAGTGTTTCAAAATTTAAAGTTCCTTATTTTTTTACAACATTCAGTGTATGCCATAAGCAGTCAGCCAGAGACTTACATCACCAGCATAATGGCAAATTGTGAAATCACTTCGGGCTAATTTTGGCTTGGCAAACCGCTTGTGGTTTTTAAATGTCTGGTATAACTTTTGGGCGAATGTTTCATGTGTTGATCTTGGAAACATGCTAAAAAGTACAAAAGACATGAATCAGCTATCCTACAATAAGAAAAAGTCAGAAGACTGATTCAGGGAGAAAAGGTAATGTTTGCCAGAACTTTTAAGTCACTGGTTTTATTGTGTGCTAGAAGAGAATGCATACAGCAACTTTGCTAGCATACTTACCAAGCTTCATCCAGAAGAGCAATTATACCACCAGGTTTCTGAAAATTCATTGGAAACAGTGAATATTGACAAAAAGGTAACCCATGAATGAAATTAAAGATTTCATTGATGCCTTTTCAGTTTCAAAAAGAAATATTGAACATTTGACTGTTAACAGAGGAGTAAGACTAACATAAGTTCCAAGACAGTAAGAAAAGAATCAGTGTGGCACCAAAAATAGTGTCACATTTGTGGCATATCTGGTTGGAGGGATGCTAGAATCTTTGAGAACCAGTACATATACAAGGTTGTAGGATTCAATAGTTTTCATCTCTTCTTTTGATGTAAGGTTATAAATGCTCTAGGGCTGTTCTTAGCTGATATTCAGCAGGACTGGACTGCTCTTCTATGATATTTCTTTGTTTTTCTTTCACATTAGGAAGACGACTTATTCTCCATCGCAATTTCATAATTCTTTTCAGTCAGTTAAATATAATCTTCTTTTACACTTTTTTGTAAAAAAAAAAAACAAACCTCTTTATCAAGATAGTGAGATGGAAGTGAACAAAAATCACTGCATCAATATCTGTCATGGATGCTACACCATCCATTTGAAATCCACTTAATAATGAAAGAAATTAATTGCATAGCATGCAGCAGACTCGAGTATCATTTACTACGATTAGAAAAAAAAATTAAGTGTTACAGCCGATTAAGCCATGCCAGCAAAAACTTATGTAGAGGTTAAAAAACCTTTTCAATGAGATCCAGAATATCTTGATTATCAACAAACTCAATGTAGCTCCAATCGATTTCTTCTTTTGTATATTCTTCTTGCTCCATTTTGAAAACATGCTGCACAAAAGAAGGATTTGCATCATAAATTATACAATATAATGAGAAATAACAAGGGCCTCCTTGTATGGAATAGAAAACTTCCATAAATGTACCTGATTGAAATGCTGCTGAAGCTTCTCATTTGTCAAATTGATGCAAAATTGCTCAAAACTGCAGGAACCAAATGATAACAAGCATCAGATGAAAGAATCAAATAGGCATCTACAAAAGGTCATCACAAGGTGTTGGTTCAACTATCATTGACGTCTTTGCTCTGCCCTCTATGAAAGCAGAGCTTGTGGCTGTTCTATATTGAAAACATCCCCAGAACAGTACATGCCATCATATACTCCAGCACATCCCAAAGTGATAAGAACATTGACTGGGCATGAGCTCCTCTCTCAATGCCCGCACGAGGCAAGTACAGTGCTCCAACAATGATGGGTGAAGGAAGCTTGGTGGAGTTTCTTGAACCAGTGCAATTGCAAATGCAGAAACATTAAAGCTGGAAGACAGTGATTGGCCTAACAATCTTAGTTTCTTTCTCAACTAATCTACACAGCCTAACCATACTCTACACCCTAGCATCCACTCCTACATAGCACAGATTCTATTGCCTCAAGACATGATGCTGGACTTGTCTTGAGAGGCACAAGTAAAACTTGTACCAGTTCTCTTAAAGAACTAATCAATTATAAAACAGAAAGGCATACCAGTTAAGCACCTGTTTGTCTTGAAACTCTCAAATCCATAAATATCCAGCACCCCAATCAAGAACTTTGAGTGAGGGTCTTGACCAATTGAACTATTAATCTTATCAACAAGCCTGCAGAAAAAACAGGGGAAACTATTAGATAATGTGATTGATCCCGAACAGCGGAGTCAATGCTCTGAAGAAGTCAGCATAATTTAACACTGTAACCATTAATTAATGTGCAAGGAACATCCTTAAATAACTTTCTAAGAGTATGAGAATGAAACTTACCAATCAAACAGCCTTGAATACACAACTTTTGCCAACGCGTCTCTACTAACTGCGGCAGATTCGGGATCCAGCCACTTTGTAATGGTTTCATCACGGGTAACAATTACACGTTTGCAGAGAGAGTCTTCCAATGCTTTTGAATCACACCTAAAGAAAATCATGATTTCAGAAGCTGCACTTCTTTGATGGCATATAAAGTGTATGTGTTGTTAGAATAGCATGGCTTTTAGAGTGTATGCATGTGGTAAATGAAATTGATTCTTTACATTAAAAGCTCAGCCACAGTTCTTAAATGAAACCAAGACTTTTCATCTTTAGGTACTGATGAGTCCATTTCCTTCCCTTTTGCAAACTCAATGTTTCCAAGATGGAGGACTGCAGCCACAACTCGAAATATGGCATCCTGAAAAGCATAACAGAAAGATGACAATTAACAATTTAACATTTAATGAGATTTTTATCATTTGAAGACACTGTCTTTGAGAAATAGCTCCATATACCTGCTCTTCAGCACTTATTCCAACAATCTCCATAGCTCTTCTTGTGGCAATGTATTCCTTGGAATCATCCACAACATCCAATTCATAGCAATTCGATTGATTAAGATAATGGAATGTTCTTGGATTCCCTAATTTGTACTTTTGAACATCCTACAGCATAAGGAAAAGAATTTACACTAAACATTAGAAAGTACGAAATTCAACATTTGAATGTTTATGAGTCATTTTTAGAACTGTGGCTATAATTAAAGTCCACCAAGCAGAAAGGAGACAAATACCAGTATATTGATTAAACAATAACTTTGGAGGCATTAGTTTTCAAATGAATTTTGGTTTATATATATCACAGTTTGATTTCATGAGACAAAATACAGTAAAAATTTCAAAAAAGTGAATCTTACACGAGTATAAATTAAGAAAGTGATATTTGCACTCCATGAAATTTATCACCAAAGTACCAAAAAAATGAATACAAGTTGGAAAGAGAAAACAAAACTCTTACAGAAGGGGCAGGATCTATATCTATTGTCTTAAATTTTGCGAGAAGCAACAATCTGTAAAGCAATCTAGACAAATTACCTCAGGTGGTGCAGCGCAAAGCATGTAAAAACAGTGGTAATTTCTCTCAGGATCAGAAAGCTGACAAACACGTGACCTTTCTAGCAAATAAGTTCTGATAGCAGCTCCTGAAATCCGTCCCCCCTGATCAAACTGAATCTCCACGAACTTACCAAAACGACTACAGCATTCACAGCATGCAAATAAGAACAGAGCCTAATCAAGCTGACTAAATAGCAAAGTATTAACAACATATACATTAAGTTTTATGATAGGTCATCCCACCTTGAATTATTGTTTCTAACAGTCTTTGCATTACCAAATGCTTCCAGAACAGGATTAGACTGCAAAATGGATGAAATACAAAAAAAGCAAGCATGTCATGGATTATCTAATGGCAGAAATAGCAAATTTCTCAAAACTTCTAAATAAAACTGAAATTGTGAGACCATATCACCTCCAGGACTTGCTGCTCAACAGTCCTCCCCTCAGTTGCAGCTCTCCCTCCCATGTAAGCAAGGTAGCGCATCAGCAATTTTGTGCTTTCCGTTTTACCAGCACCGCTCTCACCACTAACTAAAATTGACTGGCTTATTCCTTCATTCATCATTAGTCTGCATCAGCAGCAATAGCCTTTTCATCGTCTAACAAGAAAAGTTATAAGTACACAAACTGTCAATTACTAACAATTTAGTACCTGTATGAAGCATCTGCAACAGCAAAAGGGTGTGGGCTCAGCTCACCAAAGCTTGCCCCTTTATATTGGGCCATCATGTGACTATTATACAGATGTGGTAGCCTCGTAAAAGGGTTCACGGCAATCAATATATTCCCAACATAAGTCTGGGGACACCATTTACAGTATCAGTGTCAATAGATTAGAAAATGGATAAGAGCATGCACCAGTTCGACTTAGCTACCCGACACCAACCCTTATAAAAAGAAAATGCAACCTTTTGCTTCTGAATACTCACATAAATTTCGTTCATGTCATATCTTGATCTTAAATTCTGTAGGACACCTGGTTCATGCAGATAAGCCAGTTTTGTCATGTCATCCACTCCACATGGAGGGGCTTCAGCATCCTTAGGGTATGTTTTGGAAGCCTTGACAGTGACCTGTAGTTTTCCAAGATTACAGAAAAAAGAAACCCAAATTCAGCACATCTCCTTTCTCATTGCCATGCATTCTCAGTAATCTAATGAATATATATGATCAAATTTCATGCAATGAAACACAGAACTTCAGTGGGATATATGCTTGATGACAAAAACAAACCAACTAGGCATGGCAAAAGAACAAAAGTAAATAATAAGTCCGAATTAAAGTTTGGGCACATCAAACATGGGCATTGTGGAGTCTTAATAAAAGCACTCACCGTCTTTCCAGATGTGCAGAGGACCTTAATGTCTTCTTTGTTTATCTCCACAACTTCGCCATCAATCCAAGCTTCATCAGGGTCTTCCAGCCAAACAAGAGATCCAACCACCAGACTGGCAGCAGAGGCCTACAAAGCCAAAAGTGTCAATGTTTTGCCTCTTAAATTTATCAAGTCATACTATGCCACCCAAATAAGCTGCAAGCATCAGATATGGTATTGTTATAGCAAATGAGCACTTTTGATCGTATATACCCATCGATGATTGTCGAAATGGTGACCATGAATTTTCAATCTCCATAAATCGACTGAGAAATAATTTGTAAATCTAATTCCATAAGTATACTAAATACACCGAACAATAGATACAGACTACAAAGGAACATTTCAGCTGTCATTGCTTCATCATTCGAGTTGCTCATGCAGAAAATACAATCTCCCTCCATCATTTACACCCATATTCTATATGCTGAGATTGCAGTGTTGATTGATATATTTGTTTGATTGGCTCCACTTGATACTCGAAATGTCAATCCCATAGTGGAAACAACAGCCCTCATAGAAAATTAAAGCAAATGTTGCTTGCAGGGTACTAGGCAAGTGCTTATTGCTTGGCCTTTTTTCTTAGGGGGCTTGGAGGGTACCCGGCAAGAGATTGTTGCAAAGCCTCTTTTCTTAGGGGCCATGTGTGGGTTGCATGAAGTTATTAACAAATAATAAAACTGAAACTGAGGACATTAAGTCCAATTACATGCCCCCAAGTCTTATTCATACAGATACATTACATCCACAAAAAGAAATAAAGAAATGATTCATGTGGCCTGCCACATTTTGCAGGCAGGAGGCCTTAATAGAGTTGAATTAAGTACGGCCATTGATGAAAAATGCATCAAATAAGGGCCTCCAGTTCCATTTCAAGGTTCCAGCAACAAAAAACTAATTAAAATATGGTGTTTCACAAAGCTTTAACCATGCAGGGACGACTAAACCATACATAAAGTATTGAAAAGGACGCCAGAGCAGAGTCCCCTGTAATCCCTAGCCCACGAGTTCAAAATGGGTTGACTTGAGGTGAGCTACTAAAGATGAACAAATACAAATCGCAAAAATGGAATGCAGCCTCCATTTCCAATTCATGTAACATCTAAAGAGAACACAATATCTAATGGTGTTGCTAAAATTATATAAAAAAAGGACTCGTTCGTTCATTATTTTGATACCAAAACTTGAGTCAGTTATCATCACTAATCCACAACAGCAATCCAAGTATACTCAATTATCGCATCTCATCTATGCTAATCGATTCAATTAAAACCTAAACTACATTAATCAATTTATAAATAGCCTTGTCAACATGGTAAACCTAAAAGTCCAAAAAACCTTAGTATGAAACTAAAATGGGCACTTAGAAAAAAAAAAAACATCATCGTTGCACATATCTCAATGAGATCAAATCATCACCAGAAAAAAAGAAAAAAAACATTCGAGCAGAATGGGGGTGCAGATTATGCTAATATCACCAAACAGATAACATCTTCAACTTCAATTTAAGCACAGATCAGTCCACCAGCAAGCAGAAGACAAGCCATCCATTAAAGCATCCACAGCTTGAAATGGCAACAAAAAAAAAACTTGAAAAAAAAATAAAAGATAAGCAGCAAGTACCATTTTAACCGGGACTGATCAGATCAGAAACTTGGGTTCGCTCCTCGATCTACTACGATAGATAAAACCAAAACAAAGCAAAAAAATCTTTCACTTCTGTTCCCACTTCTGATTGCTCCCACAATGGATTTACACCCAAAAAAACCAATAACAATACAAAGAATTTGATTTTAAAAAATATAAAAAAGAGAAGCTTAAACCCTTCAACAAGGCCAAAATTTTATGAAGAAGAGAATAAGCTCCTCTCTCCTTTCTCTTTCTCTGTCTCTGCTGTCAAAGCAAGGAACTTTTCTTGTTTAATGTTTTCTTCCCCTTCTTTAACGTCTCTCTGTATGTTTTTTTTCCACTCTTCTTGTATTTTCTTGATTTTCTCTTCCTTAATAATAATAACTATTATTATTATAAGCTTCATTAGCAAGGTAATTAATGTTTGTTGATTAAGAAAAGGGCAACGTTTAATGGAGTAATCACAACTCGATATTCCGATGCTGCCCTTAAATATGGGCTGAAATTACTAACTTTTTGATTGACAACTAACGACATGGTCAGATTCGAGTCCACTAAGGTTTGTCTTGCTGTCTGAATCTTACAAAATTGAAGTGTCAAGGCGCTAAATGAGGGAACGCTCTGTGCTTCTAAAGAGGCTCCCGTTCGAACAGGGAAAATTTTAAGTGCAAAGATTTTGCATGCACTCATAAAAAAAGATAAAGTTAATAAAAATAATGAGAAAATATGTCTTGAAATTAATCAAAGATATTTTTGTTATATATATATATATATATAAACATTAACTAAAAATCGATACCTCTGTCCCGGGGTGGCTCCACCCCTATTTTTTTTTCTTTTTGTAGCCTTCCTACTATTAAAATCTTGGATGGTAATATAATTAATATGTAAGAGTAAATTATGTCATCATGGTAGTTTTTGTTTTTAAAAATGATTTTTAATTTATTTTTTATTTAAAAACCATTAAATTAATTTTTTATATGTGTTTATATAATTTTGATGTGTTGATATCAAATATTAAAAAAATATAAAATGTATTTTTTAATGTATTTTCAATTTAAAAATATTTTAAAAAAATACTCCACAATATATCACCAACTACACACTTAAGCATCTATTGTATAGTTAACATGCATACTCCCTCTCAATTTCTTTTAAATTGAAAAGAAAATGAGATAAACAAATTTATGTGTAACATAGTATATGCTACATTGCATTTGATTTCAATGTTAAACATGTGATAAAAAAGAAATCACAACTCAATTACTTACCATCAGTATATAAGTATAGTTTAAAAAAAAAAACATTAAACATTATTATGCTATCAATACAATACTATTGAGCCTAATCTCTAATACTTACTTTGTTTCAAATGAAATTAATTAAGAGTTAATATAGTATAACATGATTGATCGGATAAATCAATCTAATTAAAACTTGATTTGACTTTTAAAAAAATAAATTAAAATCTTATTGTTTTGAATTAATCAAAATTGATCTTTGTCGACTTGTGAACCAATTCTTAAACCAAGTCATGAGTTGTGTTAAATGTAATAACTTTGTGTTAATTTGCTATATGATGATACTTTAAAATTCAATATGTGTAGGAATGAGATTTTTTAGTGTTTAAACTGTGTGTAATCATATGTTTATATTAGTATTTCATTCTCCAGAACTCACAAAGTAGATGGTTAGTGGTAAAATACATAATACCTGCAAAACAATTCTTTTTTATAGGGTTTAGAGTGTTTGCTCTTGTTTCGATACGATAAATGCATTTAAATTTAAAAGTATGAGTATTTGGATAATAGAACTTGTGAACTCTCTACACATGTGATTCATGGAATATTTAGAACCTCTGAACGTTGTCGTTTTTGTTTAAATAGCGGGGCTGGAGAGTTATTGTCTCTTTATAGCATTAATGATGGGCTAAATATCTCTTGCATAATATTAATACGGGATAAATAATTTCATATAAGAGATAAAAATTCTTCACGCAATATTAATAAAGATGAAAATACAATAGTCCATTAGAAGATTTTTATACACATAAAAGTGTAAAAAAAACAATATCATTAACATTAATATTTTATATTGAAGGTCATAATAATAAACAAACGAAATCTTATGATTTAAAATAAGGCTTGTAATAATCTTGAGGCCTATATCCATTTAAGCTTGAAACAATGTCAAGCTCATAGATGATGGGTCTAGCAGTGTGCTAAACCTAAATTTGTTTGGGCTTAACACTTTACTAAATTAAAAAATATTAGATTTGACAATTTTGTTAAATTTATATTTAATTAAGCTCAATTTATAACTCAATTCAAGAATATTAGACTTGGTTTGTTTGGGTATAATATACCACTGAACTCAACAACATTAAATCTCACTGTCCATAATATTTATTTTTATTTGGATTTAGTGCGTGACTAATTTCAAAAAAATCAGGACCGAGAATTTGCTAAACTACAATCCACCTGAGCTTTTCTCTTAACCTAATTTATGAATGTTGGGTCTTAAAATAACCTATACCCATGTTAAGACCCATGTCAACTAGGTTTGGTATTCTATTAAGCTTAGGTCTACCGGGTGTGAACTTAATCCCCACCAATCTAGGATTGGGTTGTTACTATGCCTTTGTATCTTTTAAATAAAGAATTAGATTAAAAATTAATTTTTCAAAATACTTTGATGCATCGCTTTGCTTTTGCAAGAAAAGTTTATAGGTTATGCCCCTAAAGTTGAGTGTTTTGATGGGCATAGCCAAGAATCAATGATGAAAAGTTTTTGCAGAACAAGTAAAAGAATCCGCGAGGACCTTGAAAAGGAAACCAAAGGGACGTTGCCATGACATAAAGGTTACTAATTTGTGGCACTTTAGCCATGGATCAAGGGTTTGAGTTTTCAAAGAGGGACTGCATATGCAACAGATCCACCACAGTTTTTTTTTATTTTTCATCTCCATTGCTATTTCATTCTCACTGAAAGAAGAGAAAAGGAAACAGTCTGCGAGGGTTGGAAGCTGATCGATTGCCCCACAGAATTATGGTCGTGAAATCGGGAGACAAGTAATCAAGAAAGTAGTACAGGAATTAATTTCTCAGCATTTACTGCTTCTGTAAATGTTATATTCCTTGGTGGTTAAGGGGTTGCCGGACGGGAACGGCCGCATGTCTCTGGAGCAGACACGAGGTGTGGATGGCCGATGGCGTCTGAGGAAGAAATCTGCATGGCTAACGAGTGTCATCATCTTGGTCTCTCCGTCGTCTATTCCACCATGGTACACTACTTGATGGCAGCAGGTGCCGAAGAATCCTTCCCCTACTGAGATTGCTTCATTTGTCCCTTTATATACATATATATTCACTACCTCGATTCTTATTAAAAACTACCATGGTTTTGAGAAACAAAATAATATTTTAATTTTTAAAAAAATCCAAGTTAGAAAAGAAAAGATTGAAATTTATTATTAAAATGCTATATTTTTCTATACGAAGAATTGAAAAAAAAATCTGTTTATTAAATTTATATTAAGTTTTCAAGATATAATTTCTATATTTTCACTCTTTAGCTAATGAAATAAAATGATGAGTAAATAATATTCTTATTTTGTGCACAAACAATTTTATTAATATATAATATTAAAGTTATTTTCTTTTATATTTTTGCATTTTGTTAATGTTATAAATTTATTTGTTATCATGAGAATTTTTTTTTTCTTTTGGAGCTTGCATTTTGTTAATGTTATAAATTTATTTCTTATCATGAATCCAACAGAAATTTTTTTTTCCTTTGGAGTTAGTAGCTATAAGTTTTTTTGCTTCTTTATTTTAAGAATATAAAAGTAATTATATTTTAAGGTTAGACTATAAAAAATGCAAAAAAACTGAGATTAGTTACTTGTTCATGAAATGGGCAAAAAAGTTGTTATATCAATTACTTAAAAAATATTATAAGCCTGTGAGCGAATCCAGCCCGGTAGAATTTTTATATAAAAATTGGTTGAAAAATTATTAACTTTTATAATTCTAGAAAAATAAATTTTAAAATAGGTTAACATTTAACTCAGAAAATAAGTTATGTATTTATAATATCTCATATTGATGGGTGAAGAAGTGGTAACTTGTCTTATTAAGAGTGTTGATTGTTAACTTGTCATGTGTGTTTTAGGACATCAGGTTCAGAAGTGAACTCGTGTCACCAAGGAAAAAACTATGAGAGCGGTAAGGTCTAAATCAGACAATATATGGCAAGTTGGGTCGAGTTGTTATATTTGATATTAGAGCCGACTTTATTGGTTGTTCGGTTATGCCAATGAGGTCATCGAACTCCTTAACGTTAATCTAAAAAAAAAAAAAAAAAAGAGTATTGATTGTTAACTTGTCATGTGTGTTTCAGGACATCAGGTTCAGAAGTGAACTCGTGTCACCAAGGAAAAAACTATGAGAGCGGTAAGGTCTAAATCAGACAATATATGGCAAGTTGGGTCGAGTTGTTATATTTGATATTAGAGCCGACTTTATTGGTTGTTCGGTTATGCCAATGAGGTCATCGAACTCCTTAAAAAGAATGGATTGTAATATCTCACATCGATAGATAAAGAAGTGATAGCTAGTTTTATTTAAGAGTGTTGATTGCCAAATTGTCATATGTATTTTGAAATATCAGAAGTGAACCTGTGTCACCAAAAATAAAATCATGAAAATAATAAAATTCAAAGTGAATAATATATAATAAGTTGGGCTGAGCTATTACACTATTAATCTTGACAAGGTAGGGATAAAGAATTTTTAAGGGTGAAAACCTTGGTTTTTATTCCCTTTTAACCTTGGTTTTTTTTTCCTTTTTTTTTTTTGAATTTTAGCTTATTTTAGTTTCTTCTTCTTTGTTTTGAATCACAAACGTGTATATTTAAATTTTCTATACTGTATTTGATATAAATTAGTTTTATAATGAGATCATAATCCAACAAATTACCTTTATTTTTATATTTTTATAATTATATTTCATTGATGTTTAGCATTGTTTTTATAAAATAAATCTTAAATAGCTCTTAGTAGCTGAGCTTGGAGATTTGTAGCGGCTAACGAATGGCAGAGAAAATCAGTCCAGAGACTTTTCCGTGATTATCTCTTACGTGCAGGGGTATAAATGTAAACATAAAATAATTTCATGGAATTTCTTTCCGTGTTAGAAATGGACGGCAAGGATTAAATCGAGGCAGCAAATATTTAGGGAAACAAAATCTTTTATTAATGAAAAAAAAAAAAAAACCGCCTGTCCTGAGATCACCACATAAAAATGTAGAGAACGAACCAATTGGAAGAAGCCACGTAGTCCAGCTTCTATCAGGATACCCCACGCGCTTCTGTTTCGTGCAAACTGTATGATGTGATGTAAGTTTTCAAGTTATGTCAAATGTCAAGAGGGCTCCCTTCACTCATTTTTGTTCGAGATATTTCATACCATTTTTTTTAAATAAAATAAATATTTTATATTTTGTTTAATATTTTTCATAACCACATGAAGAAAATTAAATAAATAATTTTATAACATTGTTATATTTAATCCAATTTAATTATGTTTTATTAAATGATAACTATATTAATTGAATGATAACTTTTTTAAACGATACTTAAAATAATTTTACTATATGCATGTTTATATTATATTTTATATATAAATTAAAAAACAAGAAGGGATGGTGTTTATTTATAGCATAGTGGTGGCATTAGTTAAAAATGTAATTAAAATGATTGAGCATGTTTTTAAGAAAAAATTAAGTGATTTTCTATAAATATAAATTTATTCCACTTAAAATTTAATCTCTAATAAAAAGGAACGGGAGAAAAAAATATAAAAAATGAAAATCAAATTTATATTGTAATTTAATTTAATTATAGTGTTTGATATTAATTTAATTAATAAATAAGTTAAATTTTAATACTTAGGAGAGATAAAATTTAATTCATTTTGTTTTTCATAATATTCTCGTTAACTTTATTTTATTTAAAAAAATATATATTAAAAAACTAGCTGAGTATTTTCAAATTTTAATTTTAATATTAAATTTATTATTTTTAGAATTGTGAATCAAATGAGTTGATTTTTAATTTATTTTAGTAACATTTATAAAGATTGTATTTTATTTAAAATTTAATTTTTTAATAATCTAAAATACAAAATTTTGTTATAATTCAAGAATTAAATCTAATTGAGATGATTTTAAATATCCATTAATTGTATTTCAAGTGTAAATGATTCATCGAATTGACCTTAAAACTTGTGAGCTTCCCTTCAACAACAAATCAAAATGGAGCGTGAGCTAATTTGCGCGTGGGCGTAGACAGAGAATTTGATTTGCCTGAAAGCACGTTGTACAGAGTATTTGACACCACGTCGGACCCATTATTGTCTTAAAAAGAGGATGGACTGGAATTTGCCAGTGAGAATCGAAATCGTCGGCCTGAGATGAGGGAGGATGTTACGGTGCAATACCACCCGTTGGATTTGAGAACGGAATTTTGTGGGGTTTCGTGGGAAGATGGTTACCGTGTCACCGCCTTAACTGACGGAGTCAAACTCCGTGGTGATGATTATTATCATTGGCTTCACATGTTGACAACCGAGAAAGGAAGTAAAATAATGAAGGAACAGGGGAGGGGAAGAAGGGGAAAGGGACAGACAGCTGCTGGGCTACTCAAAGAAGACAAAAATTGCAAACCAGGACTTGGCCTAGCGGTAGAAAGGGCTTGTCTCCTTCCACTGCACCTGAGTTCGAGTCCTGGCGTGTACGCCTATCATCCTGCGGTGCCTTACATGCCTACTGGGTTTGCAGGGTATTCAGTGGGCCGTGAGAATTAGTCGTGGTGCGCGTAAGCTGGCCCGGACACCTCACGTAAATCAAAAAAAAAAAGACAAAAATTCCGAACGCCCAGTCGGGTAACCCAGGAACTAAACCAGCTCGAGTTGAGAAATAATAAAAGAAAAAAAACTTTGTTGATTGTAGCCAAAAACCCGACTCTCAATTTATTAATTATTTTTTAAAAATTAAAATATCTTTGCTTTAATTTATTAAAAAAATTTGCTAGGCAAACCAAATTAACATAAATTAATCTAAATTAATCTTTTGAATTTATGATCCGAGTCCACCCAAATCAAATTTTATAGTTATGATCTAAAATGAAAAAACTTGGCTCATCCAATCAAAACACAGCTCTCAATACATTAATTTTTCCTATCAAAATAATATTATTTTGATTATTTAAAAAATATTTTAAATACTTGTTAGACTGATACTAAAATATAAAAGGTCGGACTAGACCATACTGAGAGGTTGATCTAGGACAAATCAACCCAAAATTAAAAAAATAAATGAAAAAACTTGGTGATTGATGTAATAAAAAACCAACTCTTGTAATTTTGATTATTTTTTTTTTTTGTCAAGACGACATTCCCTGTTCAAATTTTATATTCATGGTTTAAAATGAAATCTGATTTAAACTATGTTCTAAATCAACGGGTTATGAGTTTGACTTAGCTGGTCGGGGAAAGTTTTATAACTATTTTAGGAAAGCAACTGCGATGGCAAGATGGCATGGTTGCTGGAGACAAACAAGCCAACACAAGAACTGGAGAGCTGCAGCTGATTGGAAACCACCCATGATTAAAAAGCAGAGACCAAAAGCTGGAGCCCTGGTAGTTGGGATCGGACACGTGGCGAAAAAACAAAGCACAAACCACCATGCTTGACAAATGGAGGACCTTTTACCTTTTCGTGTCCACCAGCCTCGATCCATTGAGTCCCATGCCCACTCGACCCCATCCTTGACCAGCTTGCCATACACTAACCTCCCTTGTAGATTTGGATCGTCACTGTTGTTGATAATTGTTAAACCTGGTCCAGCTTAGTAGGTTGATGCAGGAAACTTGCAATTCAGAGCTTGATCTAGGATGAATTTTAATTTAAACTGTAAAACATATTCATCTAATTAATAATAAAATAAAAATAAAACAACATCAATTTAATAAAAAGATATTAATTCAAATTAGTTTGATAATCTAATTACTCGATTTTCTTGTGTCAAACCTCTTATAAAAAATAATAATTATCTACATGTTTCTTTTTATATTTTTAAAATAATTTAAAGATTTTTTTAAAATAAATATTTTTTCAGTGTTTTTAAATTATTTTAATAATATTAATATTAAAAATAATTTTTTTATTTAATATATTTTAAAATAAAAAAATTTTAAAAAATAATTATTTTTACATTTCTAAACATCCCATATTATTATTTTTGGGTGGGAAAACTCCCTAAAGATACATGTCCAACATCCACGGAGTCTCATATGCTTATTCCAGCCCTCTCATCTACTACCATTCCAACTATATGGCACTGTAAAAATTCTTGGATCGGTGTATGGCTTGGTTTAGAGTAAATATTACTGGATTATTAAATCAATCCATGAATTGTTTTGCCGATGTAGCTTTATCCAAAACAATATTAATTTCATTAATTTTTTAATTTATTAGAGTTGACTCGGTCAGATTACTTAAACCCTGGCTGGGTCATTCAAAATTATTTAAAATAAAGCTTAATATAAATCAAGTTTTGAGCCGTGAGGTATATTTAATTAGATCAAACCGGTTTCACAACCAAGCAGGCTGTGCTTCTCACTTGGATGATAAGTCCTAAAGTGGCTGATGGATGAAAGTGGGTCATTTCAGGTCTTGGGCTGATCAGCATTGTCTTTTATGGGCCTGAACTCGGCCCATTTAAACCTGCGTCTTGATTCTTGAATATACAAAAGACCCCAAGCTGACAAATAAGAAAATGCCGCAAACTGGGCCAGCTCGAAACAAAAGAGATGCGCAAAGTTGCAGGTTGGTCATCTACACACAGAAAGACCGATGAGGAACAAGATCAGCAAGTACAGCTGTCAAACTTGAGTTTTTTTTTTTTTCACTAACATATATATATATATATATATATATATATTTAAACCTAATCTAAGAATAGACTCGGGACAAAGTTTTAAATCACAAGATAGAAAAGTCGATTGAAGATTTTTTTAAATAAATTAATTAAAATAATATTATTTTAATAAAAAATAAATTAATAAATTAATGGTGGGGAAAGTGTGGTTAACTTTATTTTTTTTATTTTTTTTTTCAATCCAATGAGTACAAACCTGTACTGGTAAAATTCTAAATTAAGCTGTCAATGATTTTTCTCAGCGCCGTTAATTTTATTTTTATTTTTAAAAAACTGGCCATTATATAATATTTTATAGACCAAGAAAAAATAAATTTAAAACAATAATAAAAAAAAAACAACTTGCCGTTACCATCGAGGGATGAAAATATTGGACTAAACATGCCCGCTGATAAATAACGGACACATCATCAATTAATTCTAACATTTTCCTTAATGATACATAGAAAACACCAAAAATAATTTTTAAATGTTTTTAATTGACATGGGCGTATTTTTTAAAATATTTTTTAAGATAAAACATTTCCCTGGCCCAAGTCTCGGAAATTCTGCTCGAGAAATATACACAGCACTCGATGGGATAGGCTCCTCCAGCAGCAGGACAGGACAAGACAAAGAAGGGAGACATGCTTTGGCTTTGGCCTCGGCTTGGCTTTGGCTTCGGTAGTAGTTGGGTGCTGCTGCTCCGTATGAACATTATTTTATCTTTATATATCCTTATCAGACAGTGAGGCGTCTGAAATCTACAGTAATGCGGTGGCAGCCTTTTTTGTACCGTGCAATAGGATTAAAGCAGGCACACCTCTGACCTCCCTGCACTGAGGGAATTTTTTTTTTTTAATATTAACTTCATAATCTAAACTTTTTAGAAAAACAACACCAGAAAATTAAATCAAATATCATATCTTAACATTGTATTTTTTTTAAAGCTAGGTTACTAAAATGTAAATCCAGTAAAATAAAAAATAAAATAAAATAAAATAAACTATATAAAAATTCACATGATTCATTTAATTTAGTTATATTCACATATAAGTATAGAATAATTTTAGCAGGTAAAGTAAAAATTACAACCTCTTTAATAATAAAAAAATAATTAAAATTTTTCTATTACTAGTAAAAAATATCTCATTTATTATTTTATAAATATCTCATAATTTCATAAAATAACTTTTTTTTTTCTTTTTTTTGTGTGTTGCATTTAAAATTTAGTAGCAGTATTTATTTATAGATAAACATTTATACTTTTATCTGGTAAAAGACAAGAACATCAATCAGTATTGCAAGCAAAGTCAAAATGGTGTCCACTTTAGTGACTTAGACAACACCAATTGATATTAGCTAACTTTACATTTAAAATATAATATATTTTGAAATTTAACTATTTCTTTGTATCAGTTAAATGGATATCACGATTTATGATCACAATATAAAATTAAAATTATTTTTATGAAGTGAAATGTTACTATTTGTAACCTCAACATTCCAAAATATAATATTTTGCTAAAAAAATTTATTGCTAAATGAATCCACCGTTTATTTTAATTTTATATGTTGATTGTTTAATTACAATTAATGTGCTCATCAAAGCCACATATGGTGATAACAGAGCCAAGACTCAGGTAATATATTAAAAATATTTAACTACTAATAAATTTAAGTTATGATTTTTTTTAAAAATTCCAAGTATTTTCTTACAATAACAAAGTCATTTTTTAAAAAAAAAAAAATCAAAGCAAAATTCAATCTAAATCAAGGTTCAACGACCATTGACCCATTAAACTGCTTCGAAGTTTTATAACTATACTATACAATTATAATATTCATTTTCACACCGGAATTATCTACTTAAATAATGCATGCATAAAATTAATTAAGGGTACAAACATATGATTGCAAGATGACAATTCAGATCATTGAACAAAGATATTCTGTACAAATTTCTTTTTTGTTTTCTAAAAACTAATCATAGGTTAGAGAAATGTGATTGTTGGAAGTTGAAACTTCGTTTTACCTTAATTATAATTTTAAAATTAATTAATATAAACTATAGTTTTATATATAAATAACATTAAAAACTCACTTTTAAAACCTTAATTATAAAGAAACTATAGTTTATGGACACCAGCTATCCTAACAAATGTTTTGCTGAGGTTGGTGCTGTGGTCTCGAATTTTCCTTATGAGCATGCAGGAAAACAAAACGTCGCTCCTCAATGCTTGGATGCAATTTGTTTAGTGAACCGGTCTGCATTCATTGGAGAACCATTAAATCTATGAGTTAATTCGATCTCCCTAGCCGTAGCCCTATCCCTAGCCCTAGCCCTAACCCTGTGTCATCAGCAGTGGCAGCACCAATCCTCTCTCTTTACTTGTTACTAGCATGTACTTGGTGTTTATGTAATGTAATTCAAAAGTTTCCCATCCTGGTTAAAAACAAACCAGTAGCTGTGGTTCTACATCGCTTCATGGAATGAGTGGGGACCCTATAGGTGTTGCAAACACGGTGAACAAGAAGGAGCTATGGCTTTCAAATTCCAGGCATATAAGAGAGGATAAGAGCCATTGCTTGTTTCATGGGACCATGTTACCTGTGTCTAAGAAACAGCTAAGGGACCAGACGTTGTCACAAAGCAGAGGAGAAAAACACAAGAACCGTAAGAAAATGTCTGGAAGAGACAGTGCTTACTTAAAACCTCGGACTTCGAGATTCAGGGCTGCAAAAGTTGGGTTACCCTATGCTCCCCGCCTCTCTCTCCCAATGTATTTTAAGAAAATACTGGATTCCCTGTAAGGATTCTGTCTCTCCTTGCTGAAATTCCTTCCTTCCAAGGCAGACTTTACTCGAAACGCTTGAAAAAGCTACTGTTTCCACGCAGCAGGCCCCTAAAAATTAACTCTTATCACCATCAAATGTTTGTTTTATAATATCAATTTGCATATGCTTTTTCAAATAGGCACGCATGAGTTCTAGTAAACAAATTTTATTTCATATTAATTACGTGAAAAGGCTTTTGATCCACTGTGACCCACTGGTCTTAAAAAATGTGCAAGGCATAATACTGGTGTTAGTTAAAATTTGTTTTGAATTTGAGGACGTAAAGAAATAAAGAGAAGAAAAGATTTTTTTCTTCTCACTTTGTTCTCGTTGTTGTATAATGTAATAGCAACAATAAAAATAATTAAACCTAACTCGGTTTAGAACTGTGTCATGGATTAATAAGCTAACCCGTATGAATTAAAATAATATTATTTCAAAGAATATTTAAAAGAAATCAATATATTAAGGTCAACCAAGTTAAATTCGTCAAATTACGATGGATTTTTATTTTTGAAACCGGCCAAAAACTTGTATAGTGCTTAACTAGAACGGAAACAAACGGCGTACGTAAAACATGGGGATTGACTTGAGAAGGGGGGTTTACGAACAAGCACTAGGAATGTTAGCACTTGCAGTTCCATTATATTACTCTGTCACAGCCATTGTTGGCTTTGATTGATCCATGATTAGTTCGTATATCAAACGATCTACAGTAGTGAAAACGTAGCACAACTCAAAACATTTTACTTCCTTCACCAACTCAGCACTCAGACTCAGCAGTATTCTTTCTCTCAAAAAACTGTCCACTACCTTGAACGAGAGCATATTTTTTGCCAGCCCTTCTGCATCCTCTCCTCCTTTTAGCTTTCACTCCAGCCTCTTGTTTGTCTCCATTGTCCTCTCTCTTTAGATTCTTCTTTTGTATCTTTCCGTTTGCAAAGTCAAAAAAAGAACTAGCAGCAGCAGCAGCATGGCCATGACCAGCAAAGAAAAGCTGGTGGTGGAGGTGGTAGCAGCTCACAACTTGATGCCAAAAGATGGAGAAGGCTCGTCATCACCTTTTGTGGAGGTGGAGTTTGAGAACCAAAGACTAAGAACACAAGTCAAGTACAAAGACTTGAACCCTATATGGAATCAGAAGCTTGTGTTTCACATCAAAGATGTTGCAGATCTTTCTTACAGAGCTATAGAGGTTAATGTCTTCAATGAGAGGAGGTCAAGCAACGGCAGAAACTTTCTGGGTAAAGTTAGAGTTTCTGGTTCAAGTGTTGCTAAACAAGGTGAGGAGGTGGTGCAGTTGCACACTCTCGATAAAAGAAGCTTGTTTTCTCATATAAGAGGAGAGATAAGTTTAAAGCTTTATGTTTCTACAAGAGAGGAGGTTAAGGAAGTTGGGGGTTTTGGTAATGGAGAGGTGGTTTCTAGTACTCCTGGATCTTCTCATTCTTCGAAGAAGAACAAGAAGATACAGCAGCAGAATCCAGTTACATTGCAGCAACCGCAACAGTTGTCTCAAGAGGTCATCAACAATAACAAGCAAGCACAAGAGCAAGGCCAGAACAGTATTAATGCAAAGCCTGTTGAGACGAACCCAGGCGGGATTAAACCTGTTGTCACCACTACTGCTCATGGTCCTGGTTCGCTTGTTTCTAGTTCTGGAGGGAGCATTGTAGGCCCTGCTGGAGGTGCTGGTCTTGGTGGGATTAGTGTGCACTCAAACGGTTCTAGTGAGTTCTCTCTTAAAGAAACAAGTCCACACCTTGGTGGGGGTCGTTTAAACAAAGATAAAACTAGTTCAACTTATGATCTTGTTGAGCTAATGCAGTATCTTTATGTTAGAGTTGTCAAGGCTAAATATAATATGTTGTTTGGTGGTGGTGAAGTAGTGGCGGAGGTGAAGTTAGGGAACTATAGAGGGGTTACAAAGAAGGTAATCAGCTCAAGTAATGTGGAATGGGACCAAGTTTTTGCTTTCTCTAAAGATTGCATACAGTCATCAATGGTGGAGGTTTTTGTCAAACAAGGCAACAAAGATGATTACTTGGGCCGAGTTTGGTTTGATTTGAATGAAGTTCCTAGAAGGGTACCCCCTGACAGTCAATTAGCACCACAATGGTACAGAATGGAGGACAAGAAAGGGGACAAGTCAAAAGGTGGCGAGCTTATGGTGTCTATTTGGTTTGGGACTCAAGCTGATGAGGCCTTCGCCGAGGCTTGGCATTCAAAGGCAGCAAATGTGCATTTTGAGGGGCTTTGCTCGATCAAATCCAAGGTTTATCTATCACCTAAGCTGTGGTATCTACGGGTGGCTGTTATTGAAGCACAAGATATTGTTCCCGGGGAAAAGGGTCTGGGAATGATGAGGTTCCCAGAACTTTTTGTGAAAGTCCAGGTGGGCAACCAGATTCTGAGGACTAAAATAGCAGGGCCTAACCCCAACAGGAGTATGATCAATCCTTACTGGAGTGAGGAATTGATGTTTGTAGTTGCAGAGCCATTTGAGGATTTCTTGTTCCTTTCTGTCGAGGATCGTGTTGGACCGGGGCGAGAGGAGGCTGTTGGCAGAGTTATGCTTCCAGTGGCTGCGATTGAAAGGCGTCATGACGATAAACAAGTCGTTTCTAGGTGGTTCAATCTTGATAATCAATTTGGCAGTGCAGTTGAGTCAAAACTTGTGACGAGATTTGGGTCTAAAATTCACCTCAGGCTGTCTCTAGATGGGGGCTACCATGTGCTAGATGAGAGCACAATGTATAGCAGCGATGTTAGGCCAACTGCAAAACAGCTATGGAAGCCTCACATTGGTGTTCTTGAGATGGGAATTTTGGGTGCAACAGGGCTGATGCCAACAAAACTCAAGGAAGGGAAAAGGGAGTCCATAGATGCTTACTGTGTTGCAAAGTATGGTCAGAAATGGGTGAGAACACGCACGGTTGTTGATAGTTTCTCACCCAAATGGAACGAGCAGTACACTTGGGAAGTGTTTGATCCTTGCACAGTCATCACTGTTGGGGTTTTTGATAACTGTCGAACAGACAAGAACGTGTTTAACAATGCCGGTGCTCGTGATTCTCGTATTGGGAAAGTTAGAGTTCGGTTATCAACTCTTGAATCAGACAGGGTTTACACACATTCTTATCCTCTCCTTATGCTACACACTACTGGTGTCAAGAAGATGGGTGAGCTTCATTTAGCTGTTAGGTTTTCTTGTGCGAACATGGCTAATATGTTGCACATGTACACACTGCCACTGCTGCCACAGATGCATTATGTGCAACCATTGAGTGTGAACCAACTGGATGCCATGAGGTATCAAGCAATGAATGTGGTGGCATCACGGCTTAGTCGTGCAGAGCCACCACTGGGGCGAGAAGTGGTGGAGTACATGCTTGATCACGATTCTCATATGTGGAGCATGAGAAGAAGCAAGGCTAACTTCGCTAGACTAATAAGTGGACTCTCTGTTCTTGTTGCCATGGCTCGGTGGGTGGAGTCGATGCGCAATTGGCACAAGCCAGTCTACTCAACCTTGTTTGTTTTAGCGTTCCTCTTGTGGGTTGCAATGCCTGAGCTCATTATCCCTTCACTGTTGCTCTACATGGCATCTGTGGGACTCTGGCGATACAGGACACGACCACGTCACCCACCCCACATGGATACTAAGCTTTCTCATGTTGTAAGTGTTTACTTCGATGAACTGGATGAAGAATTTGACTCTTTTCCAACAAGCCGAAGTGCCGAGACAGTCAGGATGAGGTATGATAGGCTGAGGAGTGTGGCAGGGAGGATTCAAACTGTGGTTGGTGATATGGCTTCTCAAGGTGAACGTTTCCAGGCATTGCTAGGTTGGAGAGACCCAAGAGCCACCTTCTTGTTCGTGGTTATGTGCCTGTTCGCGGCTATTGGGTTCTATGCAGTGCCAATCAGGGTTGTAGTGGCTCTGTGGGGGCTGTATGTGATGAGGCCTCCCAAATTCAGGAACAAGTTGCCTCCGAGAGCTTTAAGTTTCTTCAGAAGGTTGCCTACAAAGGCTGATAGTTTGTTGTAGGCTGCAAGAAGTTCATGTCTTTTACGTGTAGGGTATAGCTGATTCGCTGGGATAGACATTTGAACATAGTAGAAGGGCTTAGGTTTTGGTTGTGATATCCTAATTGTTTTTGTCTAGTCATCGTGCTGTAATGTGTGGAACCTCAAATGCTTGCCTATTTTTGTCTAGCCATTTGTTTACACCTCTTTTCTACCTGGAAGCGTTTATTTGCTTGTTCATTTAGGTAGCCATTTGTTTACACCTCTTTTCTACCATAACTATCGGATTACCGAGTTACCAATGAGTTACTGGGTCAACTGGGTCACTTTGACAATCAATATCAACTTTACTAGATCAGCAGGTCTTTGAGCATTAATTCCAGTCCTTATGCTAAGGACTGAAAGCTTTGACATGGAACGTTGCCATGGTTCAAGTTGATTACAAGTTCATATAACGGATAATGACAAATGGTGTACACAATATGAGAGCTCTAGTGCAAGAAGGCTGCCAAGCGTGGATCAGTGCGGTGCGGGAGACCCGTTCGAGCTCCCAAGGCCCTACAGCCAGCAGCTGCCTGCAATCAACTCCACGTTAAAATAACCTGTTGAATGAGCCCCAACCACACGCAAAGGGCTTGCGGGGGTGAGGGAGATGTTAGGTTGAAAAAAATGTGAGCGTACCACTTGAGAAGCAAATGGTAACATCTTCTCCGGAGGCATGTTGGCGCAGATAGCTAGCAGAAAAACAAATGAACATAGATGAGTTCCAAGCTCTTAAACGGCACCAGCAATCTAAAGTGTATCAACAGACAGAATATGGTAATCGTAGAAATGATGGATAACATGACACTGCCATTAGGTCTTAAGATCCTTGTAATACACCGGATTGATAAATGTAAGACTAGATCCCAGCAAGGTTGAGTCAATCCCAGACTGATTGGGATAATGTCTAGGGGATGAACAACTTGGCAGTTGAACTGGATTGAACACAATCCATGCTAACAATGTTGTTCCTTTGAAAACAATATTGTTCTCAATCCCTGGTGTCAGGTGAATTTCATAATCTAATATTGGTAAAACTGCTCGTGGTTCACCTAGAATCTAATACAAGCATATAATCCACAACAGGGATATTATACAAGACAATAATCTGTGGAAGACCAACATTAAAACACAACCTCAAAGCACACGCACTCACATTCACCAGTTACACCTACCATAAAGAACAGCACCAATAAAAGCATCTCCAGCACCGGTCGTATCGACAAGTTCTGGTGGTGGTATCTTCTCAGCTGTTCCCACAAGCAACCTCCCATTCACTGTCCCTATACCGTTTGCTCTTATCTTTGTCAGTGGCTGGAAGGAAAAGATGTGAAGTGATTAGTCCATTGAGAATTCATTGTGTTAACGTCATAGTAACTTTAATCTGAAATTAAACAGGTACATCAAAATGAAATTATAATTTCATTCAGTGATCAAGCAAACAAATCACAAATATAACCACTGTAGCATCCTCCTAAAAGCTCCAAATAACATAAAGCTGTCCAAGGAAGGATCAGACACATGCAGTATAACCTTCAAACATTCATTCATGTTGACCATCCAAAGAGCACAAATTTGAAACTTTCATGAATAAATAGGGTAAATTGGGCAGAAAATTGCTCCAAATAGTGAAATCACATTGGCAGATGCTGAGAGAGCATCGTCTTCAACAACCATATACAGGATACCTGTATGGGGATAAAGGGTATTCCATTCCATTCTTGAAAATAATGATTAATCTGAGCAGGCTTTTATCGAATGACAACTAGCATAAAAATGTTTTCATTCCCTGTGATAGAGTAAACCTAACAGATGTCCTTGAAAGTAGCTAGGCCTTTCTAGTACATGGCAATCTCAAAGACATTTTTATTAAACATATTATTTCCCAGTAGCAGTGGCACTTTAGAACCACCATGGTGAATCAAAAAGGAAAGTTACAATCTCTCCTATTGCTCTAAATTACATGCCAGAAAGATGCACTGAATGTGCCTGATGTGGGCTTCTTTTTTCTTAATTAATGATTTCATACTTGAAGAGAAAAGGCAGTTCATGTAGCCCTTCACTTGAGATTGTTGCTGCAGACTGATCAAGCTCAGTAATATGGAAAGATAGTCAATTGAGTTCCAGTAAGATATAAATTACTGATGCATAACATGTTGGGATGGCTACGTTATCATCCTTTCTCTGCTTCAGTGACTCCAACAAGCTATCTACATCCTTTTCTTCTGATGCAGGAGCCTCTAAAAAACCAAACAAAAGGCAAGTTTACAAAGCAAATAAATAACGTTTAGTTCTAAAAGAGTGTTGCGCACTTTGTCTTTTACACTGTGAAACTAAGTGTACACTCACCTTCTGTGCTTCTCTCAAGCATTACACATCCATCTTCACCCAAGGTCACAATCACAAATTTGATTTTCGGCAATCTCAGAAGCATGGAAACAAGTGCACTTGAAATAGATGGTGCCTCTGTCCATACCTGCCATAAGACCAATTCAGGTGTTCAAAATAGATTACATGAGAAACTTTCTCTGCAAAAAGCATATATGTATTGTTGATAGGAACATATCATAGGGCTTTATAAAAACAAGATAAAACTCAACTCGCAAAAGATGAATAAAAGAAGTCATGAGAGTACTGCAAATTCAAATCAACTTTTAACAATCTACATGCTTCCAAGCTAATGAGAGTTTTTTCTTTAATGTTCACCACCTGATAAAATGCTAAAACATCATAAGCCCCTTTCTGAAGGGGGGAGGAAGAGTGGAGATGCATTAGTTACAGTATATCCCCAATATGTCTATAATCTCTTGTTGTGCAAATCAAATGTTATTCAATCAAAGAATATTCAGCTTACCAGTGGAAATTTTGATGAGCATACAGCATAACTAGCCAACGGCAGAAGATCATCCAGCCCTTCTCTCTTTCTTTCCACATCAATCAAAATGGGTATATTTTTGCGAGCTGTCTGTACTGGAAGAACCAAATACATGATGTTGACCTCCCAGTAATTGCTGTTAGATGATTATTTTTTCCTTGATAAAAAGCAAGGATAACAAAACAAAGGAGGGATATGTGCAGGTACAGCTGTACATGAAAGAACACATTCGCATGAAACAAATTGGGCAAGTGAGAATATCAGCATGATATGGTGCTACAGGGCAGCCTTATAACCTGTATACAAGGAAATAGTTATAGGATTATACTAGACTGCTTTTCCGACTAGGTTTGCTAAGGGCTCGGCTCAAACTTGTTTGTCAATCCATGATGAGTTTATATGTTAAAGCTCACTATATAAATGAACCAGACTTGAGCTTAGCTAAGTTCGGCTAATTAAGGTTCGTGAGTCAACTCACTTAGGTTCATGAATTAGGCTTATCAGCAAACTTGTTTAAAAGCTTGCAAATTAGTTCATTTATAAGATTGAGAAAATTTGAAAGAATAAAGAACTTGTATAAGATTTCATAAAATAAACTAATTTAACATGAAACCAAAAATGTTCTTTTTATGAACAAAATTTAATAGGAAACTTAGCAGTTATATATGTGTGCGTTACATGGAGTTAAAAAAAATATAAATATAAGACTTTTTATGATATCACAACTGTATGATATTTTCATATTCCAAAGTTTAATTCTAGCCTGCTTATAGGCTCATTAAGCAGCTTAAACGAATCAAGTTCGAGAGAAGCCTAAACCAAGCCCGAGCCTAACAAATTTTAAATGAGCCAAGCTTGAACCTAGCTAAAATTAGATAAGTGGTGCTCAAACACATCAAAGCTCAGCTCGGCTCATATACAGTCCTACAGCTAGGTCAGATGATCCATTTCCTTGAATGTTTGAAAAGAAAAAAACAACGGGATGCAAATTAAGAAAATGAAAGTTCGCAAATTGAAGTGGTCAATAACACAAGCAACAAAGGGGAACGACCTCCCCTGAGTGCACAAATGAAAAAGGCACAAGTATGTTAGATCCAACAAAAGGAGTTGTGAGAATAGTTTATACTTTATAGTGGCTTCTGATGATAACATCACCTAGACTAATTTGGCCATCCATGCTTTAATCACAGCATAACATTTCAAAAGAACATGGCAAGTGCAAACAGCTTTGTCATGATAAGCCTTTGGCAACCCAATGGATTGTAGCTATCATGGAACAGGGAGAAGAGGGAGAACAGGAAGGTGCACTACTGAATTTATTTGACACCGTTAAGTAGATTTTACATGATTAAAAAGGAAAGGCAGGATATGCTATTAAAACATTTAGAAGACAAATATTGACCAGGTGATGAAGATGATTGGCAACCCTTTTTCATAATCAATATAAAAGAAATAAACATATGAACCACATTCTATTTTTAATTTCTAACTTGTTAGTTGTTAATGAGATGACCCTAATATAAGGTCAAGCACAAGCAGTAAGCATTAAAACAACTAGAGGTAACAAACAATAACTTTTACCTCTTCTGCAATGACTAAGGCAGTTTCATGTAACCTTCCATCAAGATAAACAAGTCTTGCTCCATCCAATGCAGATAAAAGGCTTGACCGGGAAAGTTCATCTGGTATCATGGGAGGATATCCTGGAGTATGAATACAGGTACGGGTTTTCCTGAATATCAGATACAACAATTACCTGGAGCTTTCAAAATTTTGAAACCAGGTTTTCAACTATTCGTTTCTGGTCAAACATAATACCCAAGTGAACTAACAAAATTAGCTAATTAAACCATAGTGTTGATCCAATCATAACACACCGATGTTAAAGCACTGGAAAAGAAGACAATCTGTTGAGACAAGATTCCTAATGCTGCTGTGATACTGGGATTATTTGTGAGAGAAAAGAAACAGTCTATGTATCTCCAAAGATCTAAATGGATAAGTTTCCAAGGAGAAAGAAAATAGATGTAATGTTGTGACAGATTTTTTTTTTTCTGTTGAATAATGTTGTGACAGAGTTATACATGCAATTAACACAAATACAGCCCAGTAAAACTTCCGTGTGGTTCTTTCTTTCATTTTTTCCTTTGGAAGAGCACACAACTTTTTTTCAACTCCAATCATGTCTTGAGCCATGATCACAATATGAATCCCAAAGATCAGTTTTTTTATTTCCCTTTTAAAATCGTAAGGATTATGAACAAACGAGAAAGCTACTCAAACACAACCCTCAAACCTTATAAACAAAACACCCTGTCCATTAGTAAACACACTATTTACACAATGAATCAAGTGTGATAGCAGAGAATGGAGTATTCAAGCAAAGCCCTTACGTTTCATTGTCAACAATAATATACGTAGATGGTGAATTTCCCTCCTTGGAAACCTAAAACAAGACCAATTGAGTCAACATATAACAGAAGATGTTCATAGCCGAATGCCAAAAAGGAAATTAAAAAGAGCTTAACCATAAAACATAGCAATCTAATACATAGAATGCAGTTTAGCAACGCGTCAAAATGAATGAATGCTTGAGATATCCTATATCTTGTATAGTCTCACCACAAAAAAAGAAGTATCAACACCATCGGATTCTAGCTCCTCCAAAACTCCCTTGCCTTGAATATCATCAGCAACCTAGTCAATTTCAAAATGCACAAAATTATTTTTCTTAGAAGTAAAACAAATCCAGAATTGCCTTGAGAAAAGGAGAACAAAAAAGTTTAAAAAATAAACCCCTCCATCCCGGTTTCTATTCCTCCATTAAATTTTATTTTATTTTATTTATTTATTTATTTGTGTTTCTAGACTATCACCTGAGATCAAAATTAACTGACGAGTCTTTTCTCTACCAAAAAATAGTTCAAGAACTCAAATAAAAATAAAATAAAATTTAGGGATTAAGTTCATTTTGACCCAAAATTCAGGGTAATTTTGGGTCATTTAGCCTTAAAACAAGTCCTTAATTGCTTTGAAAAAAAGGAGACATTGATAGGGAAAAAGTTAAAGGCGGTACCTTGGAAATGAGCCTGGGATTCAAACCCAAACGAGCAGCACATGTTAACGCATTCCCCGCATTTCCACCTCCTTGCACCTGACAAGCAAACCAATTGTATTATTATTTATTATAATAAATAATAAAAATAAAAAACAAAGTGAGGGAGGGAAAGAGGGAGACCTTCAAGCTAGTGCTTCGGATCTTGTCA
The DNA here is from genome assembly GCF_000495115.2 of Populus euphratica. Lineage (NCBI taxonomy): Eukaryota > Viridiplantae > Streptophyta > Magnoliopsida > Malpighiales > Salicaceae > Populus > Populus euphratica. The sequence goes on along the minus strand of NW_011499864.1, from coordinate 537,694 downwards.
TCAGGTTTAGGAAAAGAAGCGACGGCCGCCAGGAAATCCACCCCTGCCGCTCCGCATCCTAACTGCCAAAAATAATCACTTACATTTAAATAAATGCACTATCAATTATTAGAAAAGATTGAAAGTAAAGAGAGAGAGAGTCATTTGACTCTTAATCGGGGTTGGGTTGGCTTCCTGGGTCTCGCAATCTTGCCTGTAGGTCGTGATGTGCCTCGAGATAATCGTATTAAGATAATTTTAAAAAATATATATTATTTTAATATATTTTAACATAAACATTACTTTAAAATATAATAATTAATATATTCTCAGACCACCATCTTATTCAAGAATTCATCAAAATCTAAGTCCGGTTAAAATAAGAAAAATATTTTATAAAAATAATATTATTTAAATTAAAAATTAATAAATTTACTTGTCAATCACCGAATAAAACCTTGTACAAGTCTTATTAGACGCAAGCTGCCACTGACATAAGTCATGTTTGTGTGTTGTTTTAGATTTATAAAAAATTATATGGATAAAGATTGTTGTAATTTGCAATATTTTTAATAAAAAATTATAAAAATAATTCTAGAAATAAAATTAAAAAAAAAAATATTTAGGGAAACACTATAGTAATCTATAGTGTTTTATGAGAAAATATACAGTTGTAATTTTCAACCAACTCAATATTAAAAAAATAAATTCAACAAAGATAAGTTTTAAAAAAATTCATAACCAAAAACATATGTTGGGAATGATTGTAGCAATCCACAATATTTAAAAAAAAAATACAAATAAAAATTCCCAACCACTTAATATTAAAAAAATAGAAGCAATAAAGATAATTCTGAAAAAAAACATAAAAAAAGACCTATGTGGAAAAACACTATAGCAATCCATAATGTTTTGTGAGTAAAACTATAGTTGTAATTCTCAACCAACTCAATATTAAAAAAATAAAATCGACATAGATAATTTTTAAAAAAAATCATAAAAAACATAAAAATCATGTGAAGAAATAATGTAGCAATCCAAAATATTTTAAAAAAATAACTACAAAACTAAATTTTTAACCATCTCAATATCAAAAAAATAAATTCAACAAAGAGAATTTCAAAAAAAAAAACATTTGGAAAATAACTATAGCAAAGCAAAAAAATATATAGAGAAACATTGTAGCAATCGATAATATTTTAAAGAAAAAAATTATAAAGCTAAATTCTCAACTAGTTTAATAGTAAAAATATAAACTTAACAAAAAATAATTTAAAAAAAAAATAAAAAAAGAAGAAGATAATTTTAGGAAAAAATTAAAAAAGAAAAAAGAAAAAGCATGAGGAATGGAAAAAAAACAAAAATAAACATACAGGAAAAGCTATTTTCCCCACATTTAAAATTTGTTTAGAAATGTGACTATGATTGTTTTTAAAAATATATCAAGATAATATTTTTTGTATTTTAAAAAAATTATTTTTAATATCAGCATATAAAAATAATTTAAAAACACCAGAAAAATATTAATTCAAAAAAATAAAAAATAATGTTTTTCAAAAATAATTTTACCAAAAAAATATTAATTCAAAAAGAAATTTCAAAAATAATTTTGAAACTCAGTTTTAAAATTATACAGGACTCTTATGTACATTTGGTATTATGTTAACTATTGTAGTTGTGATTTGAAAAAAAAAAGTTTTATAAAAAGTGATTTTAGTTGAGGTTGATTTGAAAAAATATATATTTGGTTAAAATTGTGGTTAAAATTGAGGTTAAACAAAAAATTATTTAATGTGTTTGGTTAAAAATTATGGTTCAATTTCAAGTTATGGTATAATTACCTAAAATGACTTAATTCATAATATTAATGAAGAGTTACTTAAAAGTAACATTACAACTAATAATTTTTTACAAATAAACCTAAAACATATTAGAAAAATAATTTATAATTATGTCATTAAACTTGCAGCAATTTCATCACGTACGTATTCCACTCAAGGTTTATGGTGTCCTTGGCTTTGTGAATATGGAGCCACATTAGTTAGAAAATCATCAAACACAAAATCAAGATGGCGATTGAACTCTATAAATGTCACATCTTCTAATGTAATTATGAATTGTCATGGATGTAATAATAATTTGAACTCGTGCCTTGAAATTAAAGGATACATAACCTGTAGGATTCACCATCTTTTTTTCCAAACTCCTAATATACGTTATATCACATAACATAATGAATATTGTGTATGGTTGAAAATTTCTTCACGAGTTTGTGGTTGTCCTTGCCTCTTAAATTCTTGCAAATGATATCTCTGATATCTATATAGACCTAAAAATCCATATTCATTAAGATATCTCGAATCAACCAAGTAGTATTTGTTTGTTCATACATATAATTTTTTTAAACTGAAAATTACAAAACAAAAATAAAATAACATTAATTATCACACACACACACATATTACTACATTCTGGTGGCTTAAAAAATTTTATACAAGGATTGTCAATTACCTCGAGAAAAATTCGTGTATCTTGTGCACTACTTCCCCAACTCGTCCAAACAAATATAAATTGCATGTTAAAGCTACATGCGACCATAAGATTCTGGGTCGGCACATCTTTTTATCCGATAAATGAAATTTGATTTTTAGAAAAAACATATGCATGCATATATGAACCGTTAATAGCTCCTACACAATTTTAATATACGATAAACATGTCAAATAACATGAATTTGAGCTGACTAAAAAAATAAATTTCACAAATTCATAAAATACGAATCACCATCAACAAATATGATTAATGACATTACCTTTAAATATGGTATAGACCTCAGATTGTTCACAATTTTACACGGTGTGTATATGAACCTGGGATTTGTAGGTTGAATTATATATTTGTCATGAATACAACAATCATTTGAACTTGTGCCTTGAAATTAAAGGATGACATATTCTGTAGGATTCACCATTTTTTTTTCCAAACTCCAAATATACATTCTATCACATAACATAATGAATATTGTGTATGGTTGAAAATTTCTTCACGAGTTTGTGGTTGTCCTTGCCTCCTAAATTCTTGCAAATGATATCTTTGACCTCTATATAGACCTAAAAATCCATATTCATTAAGATATCCCGAATCAACCAAGTAGTATTTCCATGTTCATACATATAATTTTTTAAAATTGAAAATTACAAAATAAAATAAAATAACATTAATTATCACACACACACACACTACTACATTCTTGTGGCTTAGGAAATTTTATACATGGATTGTCAATTACCTCGAGAAAAATTCATGTATCGTATGCACTACCTCCCTAACCCGCCCAAACAAAAATAAATTGCATGTTAAAGCTACATGCAACCATAACATTCTGGGTCAACACATCTTTTCATCCGATAAATAAAATTTGATTTTTAGAAAAAAACATATGCATACACATGTGAATTGTTAATAGCTCCTGCACAATTTTAATATACGATAAACAAGTCAAATAACATCAATTTGAGCTGATTAAAAAAATAAATTTCACAAATTCATAAAATACGAACCACCATCAACAAATACAATTAATGATATTACCTTGAAATATGGTATAGACCTCAGATTGTTCATAATTTTACACAATGTGTATACGAACCTGGGATTTGTAGGTTGAATTATATATGTAGCGAGCGAACAAACTGATCTAAGAACTTCATTAAATTAACTACTAATTATTTCTCCTGAATGTTGGCATCTCTCCTGAACTTTTCTATTAGAAGCACCCAAAGCTATTGTATAAAGAAATATTCCAACTTTTTCAAAAACACGCATTCTTCTATATACCTGTAACCCATATTAGTTTTCAAGTTTAAAGTAAAGACTCTAAAATATCGTTGCATCCATCCTAAACATGTTTACATAGCATGTCCAATGTCTATGTAATATTTATGTCAACCATTGCATTCTAGTATTATACAAATTCATACAAGGTTCCTTATATATATATATAAGTATTATAATAGAAAGCTATGGCACCTGCCGTGCATAACATCAATTTCTAATGATCAAACATCCTTTTCTAAAACAACTCACCTTCTTCATCTGAATGGTCGTCGTCGTCATTATCAGAACTGTGATTACCATGTATCGTATGCACTACCTCCCTAACCCGCCCAAACAAAAATAAATTGCATGTTAAAGCTACATGCAACCATAACATTCTGGGTCAACACATCTTTTCATCCGATAAATAAAATTTGATTTTTAGAAAAAAACATATGCATACACATGTGAATTGTTAATAGCTCCTGCACAATTTTAATATACGATAAACAAGTCAAATAACATCAATTTGAGCTGATTAAAAAAATAAATTTCACAAATTCATAAAATACGAATCACCATCAACAAATATGATTAATGACATTACCTTTAAATATGGTATAGACCTCAGATTGTTCACAATTTTACACGGTGTGTATATGAACCTGGGATTTGTAGGTTGAATTATATATGTAGCAAACGAACAAACTGATCTAAGAACTTCATTAAATTAACTACTAATTATTTCTCCTAAATGTTGGAATCTCTCTTGAACTTTTATATTGGAAGCACTCAAAGCTATTGTATAAAGAAATATTCCAACTTTTCAAAAACACACATTCTTCTATTTGCCTATAACTTATATTGGTTTTCAAGTTTAAAGCAAAGACTCTAAAATATCATCGTATCCATCCTAAACATGTTTACATAGTGTGTCCAATATCTATGTAATGTTTATGTCAACCATTGCATTCTAGTGTTGTACAAATTCATACAAGGTTCCTTATATATATATATAAGTATTATAATAGAAAGCTATGGCACCTGCCGTGCATAACATCAATTTCTAATGATCAAACATCCTTTTCTAAAACAACTCACCTTCTTCATCTGAATGGTCGTCGTCGTCATTATCAGAACTGTGATTACCATTACAATCTCCATTATTTACAAAAGAATTACCATAATTAACATAATCAGCAACATTATTCATTACATTATCATAACCCCTGTCAAAAAGTGCTAAAAACTAGTGTGAATCCATATCTATCATGATAAATTTCACAAATTCATAAAATACGAACCACCATCAACAAATACAATTAATGATATTACCTTGAAATATGGTATAGACCTCAGATTGTTCATAATTTTACACAATGTGTATACGAACCTGGGATTTGTAGGTTGAATTATATATGTAGCAAACGAACAAACTGATCTAAGAACTTCATTAAATTAACTACTAATTATTTCTCCTAAATGTTGGAATCTCTCTTGAACTTTTATATTGGAAGCACTCAAAGCTATTGTATAAAGAAATATTCCAACTTTTCAAAAACACACATTCTTCTATTTGCCTATAACTTATATTGGTTTTCAAGTTTAAAGCAAAGACTCTAAAATATCATCGTATCCATCCTAAACATGTTTACATAGTGTGTCCAATATCTATGTAATGTTTATGTCAACCATTGCATTCTAGTGTTGTACAAATTCATACAAGGTTCCTTATATATATATATAAGTATTATAATAGAAAGCTATGGCACCTGCCGTGCATAACATCAATTTCTAATGATCAAACATCCTTTTCTAAAACAACTCACCTTCTTCATCTGAATGGTCGTCGTCGTCATTATCAGAACTGTGATTACCATTACAATCTCCATTATTTACAAAAGAATTACCATAATTAACATAATCAGCAACATTATTCATTACATTATCATAACCCCTGTCAAAAAGTGCTAAAAACTAGTGTGAATCCATATCTATCATGACATACAAAGTTTTTTATGAATAATTGAAAATTATATGACTTGTTAAAAAAAACACAAATGGGTAATGTAGACCGAAATACTATATTGTTCCATTTCTCCACGTGTAGTGAAGTTTTGCTCGAATTGTAAATTTTATGAGGCTATATTTTGCAATTCAGTCTTTTAACTCCCTTGTAAGTGAAATTGAATTTCTTTTTTGAAAATATCTATTATCTCTAATCAAAATGTCTAATTCCATTTGCTATAAACAACCTAAAAAATAGTATAAAGAAATATTCCAACTTTTTCAAAAACACGCATTCTTCTATATACCTGTAACCCATATTAGTTTTCAAGTTTAAAGTAAAGACTCTAAAATATCGTTGCATCCATCCTAAACATGTTTACATAGCATGTCCAATGTCTATGTAATATTTATGTCAACCATTGCATTCTAGTATTATACAAATTCATACAAGGTTCCTTATATATATATATATATATATATATATATAAGTATTATAACAGAAAGTTATGGTACCTGCCGTGCATAAAATCAATTTCTAATGATTAAACATTCTTTTCCAAAACAACTCACCTTCTTCATATGAATGGTCATCATCATTGTTGTCGTCGTCATTATCAGAACTGTGATTACTCAGATAAATTGTTACTATGAAGGATCCTTTTTCATTTCAAAAAAATAGGTCAATAAATAATAAGCATGTTTGCCACCTTCCCCCAAGATTCAAACTAGTTCTACTTATAAAATACCACTTCAAAAAATTAAACAAGACAGTAATATAATTATGTAGAAGAAAATACAATGACAGAGGTCTAACAAACTGCAATCTCCATTGTTTACAGAAGAATTACCATAATTACCATAATCAACAATATTATTCATTACGCTATCATAATCCCCGTCAAAAAGTGCTGAAAACCAGTGTGAATCCATATCTATCATGACATATAAATTTTTTTGTGAATAATTGACAATTATATGACTTGTTAAAAAAAACACAAATCGGTAATGTAGACTGAAATACTATATTGTTCCATTTCTCCACGTGTAGTGAAGTTTTGCTCGGCTTATAAATTTTATGAGGCTATACTTTGCAATTCAGTCTTTTAACTCTCATGTAAGTGAAATTGATTTTTATTTTTTTTGAAAATGTCTATTATCTCTAATCAAAATGTCTAATCCCATTTGCTATAAACAACCTAAAAAATAGAATT